>NC_086455.1:36985262-36987762 GCF_028390025.1 Pseudophryne corroboree
TATTCCCTCACAACCTAAGAAAGCACCTTATTACCAAATGCAGTCCTTTCGATCACAAAGAGGCAAGAGAGTCCGAGGTGCGTCCTTTCTTGCCAGAGGCAGGGGTAGAGGGAAGAAGCTGCACAATACAGCTAGTTCCCAGGAACAGAAGTCCTCCCCGGCTTCCACTAAATCCACCGCATGACGCTGGGGCTCCACAGGTGGAGCCAGGATCGGTGGGGGCGCGTCTCCGAAATTTCAGCCAAAAGTGGGTTCGCTCACTGGTGGATCCCTGGGCTATACAGATTGAATCTCAGGGATACAAGCTGGAATTCGAAGTGATGCCCCCTCACCGTTACCTCAAATCGGCCCTGCCAGCTTCCCCCATAGAGAGGAAAATAGTGTTAGCGGCAATTCACAAATTATATCTCCAGCAGTTGGTGGTAAAGGTTCCCCTCCTTCAACAGGGAAGGGGTTACTATTCAACAATGTTTGTGGTACCGAAACCGGACGGTTCGGTCAGACCCATATTGAATTTAAAATCCCTGAACAGTTACCTGAAACGGTTCAGGTTCAAGATGGAATCGCTCAGAGCGGTCATTGCAAGCCTGGAAGAGGGGGATTTTATGGTGTCTCTGGACATAAAGGATGCTTACCTGCATGTCCCTATTTATCCACCTCATCAGGAGTACCTCAGATTTGTGGTACAGGACTGTCATTACCAATTCCAGACGTTGCCGTTTGGTCTGTCCACGGCACAGAGAATACTTACCAAGGTAATGGCAGAAATGATGGTGCTCCTGCGAAAGCAAGGAGTCACAATTATCCCATACTTGGACGATCTCCTCATAAAGGTGAGGTCCAGAGAGCAGTTGCTGATCAGCGTAGCACACTCTCGGGAAGTGTTGCAACAGCACGGCTGGATTCTGATTATTCCAAAGTCGCAGCTGATTCCTACGACGCGTCTGCCCTTCCTGGGCATGATTCTGGACACAGACCAGAAGAAGGTTTTTCTCCCGACTGAGAAGGCTCAGGAGCTCGTGACTCTGGTCAGAGACCTCTTAAAACCAAAACAGGTGTCGGTGCATCACTGCACGCGAGTACTGGGAAAGATGGTGGTGTCATACGAGGCCATTCCCTTCGGCAGGTTCCATGCGAGGACCTTTCAGTGGGATCTGTTGGACAAGTGGTCCGGATCGCATCTTCAGATGCATCGGCTGATCACCCTATTCCCCAGGGCCAGGGTGTCTTTTCTGTGGTGGCTGCAGAGTGCTCACCTTCTCGAGGGTCGCAGGTTCGGCATTCAGGACTGGGTCCTGGTGACCACGGATGCAAGCCTCCGAGGGTGGGGGGCAGTCACACAGGGAAGAAATTTCCAGGGTCTGTGGTCAAGTCAGGAGACTTGTCTGCACATTATTATCCTGGAACTAAGGGCCATATACAACGCCCTAAGTCAAGCGGAACCTCTGCTTCGCAACCATCCGGTGCTGATTCAGTCAGACAACATCACCGCAGTGGCTCATGTAAACCGCCAAGGCGGCACAAGGAGCAGGGTGGCGATGGCGGAAGCCACCAGAATTCTTCGCTGGGCGGAGAATCCCGTGCAAGCACTGTCAGCAGTGTTCATTCCGGGAGTGGACAACTGGGAAGCAGACTTCCTCAGCAGGCACGACCTCCACCCGGGAGAGTGGGGACTTCATCAAGAAGTCTACACACAGATTACAAATCGATGGGAACTGCCACAGGTGGACATGATGGCATCCCGCCTCAACAAAAAGCTACAAATGTATTGCGCCAGGTCAAGAGACCCTCAGGCGATGGCTGTGGACGCACTAGTGACACCGTGGGTGTTCCAATCGGTTTATGTGTTTCCTCCTCTTCCTCTCATACCCAAGGTGCTGAGAATCGTAAGAAAAAGAGGAGTGAGAACAATACTCATTGTTCCGGATTGACCAAGAAGGACTTGGTAACCGGAACTACAAGAAATGCTCACAGAGGACCCATGGCCTCTGCCTCTCAGACAGGACCTGTTGCAACAGGGGCCCTGTCTGTTCCAAGACTTACCGCGGCTGCGTTTGACGGCATGGCGGTTGAACGCCGGATCCTAGCAGAAAACGGCATTCCGGATGAGGTTATTCCTACGCTAATAAAGGCTAGGAAGGACGTGACGGCTAAACATTAGCACCTTATCTGGCGAAAATATGTTGCTTGGTGTGAGGCCAGGAATGCCCCTACAGAGGAATTCCAGCTGGGCCGTTTCCTTCACTTCCTACAGTCGGGAGTGACTTTGGGCTTAAAATTGGGGTCCATTAAGGTCCAGATTTCAGCCCTATCCATTTTCTTTCAAAAGGAACTGGCTTCTCTTCCTGAAGTTCAGACGTTTTTGTAAAGGGAGTGCTGCATATTCAGCCCCCTTTTGTGCCACCAGTGGCACCTTGGGATCTTAACATGGTGTTGAGTTTCCTGAAATCGCACTGGTTTAAGCCACTTAAAACCGTGGAGTTAAAATATCTCACGTGGA
>NC_086455.1:36992762-37205262 GCF_028390025.1 Pseudophryne corroboree
GCTGCCGCCTCTAGAGACATTACATTGGTAAGAAGGATTAAAAAAAACAAAACTATACAGTTTAGGTATCCGGACTCCAGGTCGACAACAAAAAGGTCGACACACCTTAGGTCGATGCCAATTGATCGACACACCTTAGGTCGACATGGAAAAAGGTCGACATGAGTTTTTCACAATTTTTTTTCTTTTTTGGAACCTTTTCATACTTAACGATCCACGTGGACTACGATTGGAACGGTAATCTGTGCCGAGCGAAGCGGAGCGAAGGCGCCATGCCCGAAGCATGGCGAGCGAAGCGAGCCATGCGAGGAGACGCGGTGCACTAATTGGGGTTCCCGGTCACTCTACGAAGAAAACTACACCAAAAAAACAAACTCATGTCGACCTTGTTCCTGTCGACCTTTTGTCCATGTCGACCTAAGGTGTGTTGACCAATTGGCGTCGACCTAAGGTGTGTCGACCTTTTTGTTGTCGACCTGGAGTCCCAGACCCACAGTTTATTACTGCTGGTGGTGTTGATAATATTACTACTACAAACCAGTGCTTTGTATATGCGGTGACTATTAACTAGTAACAAAAGCGCAAATACTGCAATGGAAACCATTAACAGACCTGTCACATGAGTTTTGAGTAGTGTTCCTATGTGTATGCGCACACATTGGCCTGACACAAGCTTACATCTGGAGAAGCAGATTTGTGTTACGGTGTGGAGCTGGCCTGCTGTTGGCTGATTGGGGTGTTTCGTGCTGACTATTTATATTACACTCCATATTTTGTTTTTTCCTCTGTGAAGAACTATACAGATGAATGCGTGTGTCTATACCTTCTTTCATTCTGCTTTATAAAATGGCCACACGCTTACACCACCTCAGATGGCCACTGCGTTCTGTATGTGCCTTTTTGTTTTGTGTGCAATAGTCCCATGTTGTAGAGGTCACGCATTTGATCTTCAGGTTCTTATCTACTTAGGTTTATGCACAGATAGAATAAAGTTCTCCAGTAGACAATAGTATAGATAACTGGATGCTACAACAATTCAGCCCACCAGAAGTTTGATGATGATAAAATTAAAAGTGGACTAAATAAGGCACATATAACAAATATACCTAAAAATCATAATTTTTTTTTTCATGCAGAGAGATATATATTCTCATCCCATCCCATATCCAAAATGCTTGGGGCCAGAAGTATTTTGGATATCTGTTTATTCCGTATTTTGGATTAATTGCATACCATAATGAGATATCATGGTGATGGGACCTAAGTCTTAGCAATGAATGTATTTATGTTTCATATACACCTTATACACACAGCCTGAAGGTCAATTAAGCCAATATTTTTAATAACTTTGTGTGTTAAACAAAGTTTGTGTACATTGAGCCATCAGAGAACAAAGGATTCACTATCTCAGTCTCACTCAAAAAAGTCCGTATTTCTGAATATTTGGATATGGGATACTCAACCTGTGTGTATGTATATGTTATAGATGGATAGATAGATATTCACCTCTATAATTTACACTAGATCACTGCTAATGTGTAGTGGATTAACCTTTACATTTTGTGAGCCCAGATTCCGTTCATACCATTAGATCGCTCACATAGCAGGTTTAATAAGGAGTAGTGGACATTAAATCCAATTTATATATTTTACAGTCTGTTTTACTTTCCGTGCTTCATTTAATTAGCAGCCATGTATAAGACTCCTCTCCTGCGTGTATTGTGTTGTATTGGGGCAGCTGTCATGATACAGACCGGCTCGTTATAATGAAATGATTAGGGAGTGTATTTATACATAAATCATCTCTCGGAGTCTACAGCATGCTGATGTCACTTAGGAGTGGCAGGATCAGATATGTGGTTCCGCGTGTTAAGTCTGTTGTGTCTCTAATTCACCTAACTCAAGTTTCTTTAATATTTCCCCAATATGTATGAAAGGCCTATACTGCACTGCCATAAATCTTCAGGCATGTGCTACAGACGTTCAGATAATGGCAGCCTTCTAATGTGTCGGGTAATGTTTCTTTGTTATAATATTAATATCTCCGTGTTTTTTATTTGTTCTAGTTCCATGCTATGGACACACTGCACAAAAATTGTTATGATATATCCAAAACCATTTCTGCACTAGTACCACAAGGAGGCCCCGTGCTGTGCAGGGATGAGATGGAAGAGTGGTCTGCTTCTGAAGCAAATCTATTTGAAGAAGCATTGGAGAAATATGGCAAAGACTTTACAGATATTCAGCAAGACTTTGTGAGTTAAAGAATATGATCACACCTGTCTCTGACTCATTGGAGCTTACAGTCTAAATTCCCTAACATAGCCCCACTTTGGTAAACCTACTGGCCTCACCAGGGAACCCCACCTGAAATATTGGGAGCCATTACAGTACATCCAACACTGAACTAGTTGGCTATAATAAACCTTATTTCTCAGCCCAGTGTAGTGATGTCTTTGTTACGGATTAACATGAACTGAAGAGATAACCATTGTAAATGAACAGTTTTGTGACCTTTTTGACAGTGTAAACTTTATATTTCTCTTCCCTTCATCTAAGGGACTAGACCGTGGGGTGTAGTAAGGGTTGAGGAGCTAGCACTTAACAGGTATCTCCTTTTTAAGGTACATAAGCTCCCCCCTTCCAAATTAAAATTAAGGTCAGCACTAGGTTGAATATATATATAGATATATAGAGATATAGAGATATAGATATATAGAGATATATATATATATAGAGATATAGATATAGATATATATATATATATAATATATATATAGAGGAAAACTGGTGCCCCAGGGGTTTACAAATACCCTTATACAAAGACTATTGCTTAACAGGATTTGCAATCAATATTTATACAGGTTTTTAAAACACATAACGGACTGTTCTTTTCATAAAAATTTATTAAAACAATTATACAAAAACATGAAGTATATCCATCATTATTACATGTACATTATGATGTAGTTTCTCCTACAGAAATCCATCAATGGGATATGGAGGAAAGAAGGCAACCTTTCTGTTGTATCCTTATTCTTCCTCATTAAATATTAGGAGATAACATCAACAAGAAATACAGTAACCCAACGCGTTTCGTCTAGGAACTAGATTTCATCAGGGGTGCGCCTTAGATGATAATGTCTATCCAAGAGAGTGATAGACCTAGATCATTGGCCGAATAGGTTCATACGTGGGCTTCCAAACATCAATGAGGCATGAAATAAGGGCATAAATTCAGCCTCGTGAATCTGGTAACTCAGATTACGAAGAGCTCAAAAGGGAAGCATTCGTATGAAAAAAGAGGAATTGGCAACTTCACGCACACATGTAGGACCTCAGAAGTCACAATACAGGTGAAAAATGCAGAAATCTATACAGAGTCCTTATGGTATCCTATGGATATGATACCTTCCAAATAGTGATCAGCAGTGAGCCAGTGATCATGTGTGCATGAAGTTGCTGATGCCGACGTTTCGGTCCTTATTAGGACCTTTGTCAAGGTTCAACCTTGACAAAGGTCCTAATAAGGACCGAAACGTCGGCATGACAATGTGTATGATGTCCCAATAAAACCCTGTTGGCTACAGTATCCGTCTGGTGAGTGCACTCTATACAGGAAATATATATATATATATATATATATATATATATATATATATATATATATATATATATATATATATATAGTGTGTGTGTGTGTATGTATATAATTTGTCTTATATTTTGCTTACCGCTTTTAATTTTTACCTGCAACTTTTTTATTTTTTATTTTATTTTTTGCTTCAAAACTTGACTACCCCTCTCCTTACCTATAGTAGTAGGAGAGGTCTTGCTCGGGAAGGAGGGCGTGTCTGCAGTCTTTGTGGTTGGCCGGCTGTGTTGGCTTCAGACGGGGGCTGAAGGGACCGGCTGGCCAGGTGTTTCTCCAGGTGCTCCCAGTCTCGCAGCAGTCCACCAGACATGCTGCTGAAAGATAGAGCTGGGCTGTGTGATCAGCTATTTGGTCATGTAGGAGAATGTCAGAATTCAGAGTTTTGTCCTGCAGACCTCCATTTGTGATCATTCTCGAAGTAGGGCAGTGCTATGTACACTACCTTCCTTTAAACCTACGGTTGTGTCTGAATTTCATCTTAATCAGGATATAGTAATACCCATTTTAGCTAGGTCACGCAAAACAGCAGATCAGGGTCGGTTGTCTCTGTTGGACGTGGTAAGAGATTGCTAAGAATTTATCGGGAAAGGACAGCCAGTAATAAGGAAGACGGACAGTTCCTTTATGATGCTGAGGAAAAAGGATGTCTGCATCCAAGCAGACAGTAGCAAGATGGATTAGGGCCGCTATTTAGCGGGCATATTTATACAGGTTGAGTATCCCTTATCCAAAATGCTTGGGACCAGAGGTATTTTGGATATTGGATTTTTCCGTATTTTGGAATAATTGCATACCATAATGAGATATCATGGTGATGGGACCTAAGTCTAAGCACAGAATGCATTTATGTTTCATATACACCTTATACACACAGCCTGAAGGTCATTCAATACGTTTAATAACTTTGTGTATTAAACAAAGTTTGTGTACATTGAGCCACAGAAAACAAAGATTTCACGATCTCACTCTCACTCAAAAAAGTCCGTATTTCGGAATATTTGGATATGGGATACTCAACCTGTATATGTATTTAGTAACAGTTTCTTATATAGCGCAGCATATTCCGTTGCGCTTTACAATTGGAAACAACCATGATAAAACAGCTAGGATCTCAGCTCAGTCAACGCTCTAGGTTGGACCTTTTGTGGCCTGACATGGAGCCTCCGAGAGTAGTTATGCAGAGCAGCTGCTTGGTGCCCACTGTATATATTCAGCTCTTGTTACACACATTAGAATGATTTTGGCCTTAGTGTTGAACTTATCCTTGGTGATTTTTTTAAATTTGAACTGGGAAAGGGGCTGCAGGGGAAGAGCGTATATACATTTTAAAAGTTACCCAAAGGGGTCTATTTACTAAGCATTGGAAGGAGATAAAATACCAGCCAATCAGCTCCTAGCTCTCATTTTTCAAGGCTGGTACTTTATCTCCGTGCACTTTATCTCCATCCAAGGATTAGTAACTAGACCTTACTTTGAAGACAGAAAATGGAGTATAACCAGCGCTCAGTCCTGTTTCAACATAAACGTCCAATAAATGTCCAGTAAAAAACCTTTTGAAACGTATCTTATAGAGGTCGATGGACAACTTGTGCAGAAAGTGTCAACTTCTGTTCTTCACTCCATACAATTCTTTTCGGTGTATTTTTAGACCATACTTTGTGCTAGCTTGTCAACAATCTCTATACCCCATAGGTCCCCCAGATGGACTCAGAGATTTAACAGTAAGCACGGGATGTAATGAAGTCCAAGTTTGACGGCAGTGCGGAATGCCAGACAAAGTCAGATTTTTTAATTTATTTTTTTAAAGGGGCGGTCATGTACATGGTTAAACCATGGCATGTGTATGATTGCCCCTTTAAAAACAATTCAGAGTTCAGCTGGCATCCCGCACGGCCGGCGAACTCGGACTTCAGTACATCCCGCCTCAAAGTATCAAAAAATCTTATTTCTGCTGCAAAATGTTATCCTTGAAATAAAGAGAACATTAACAAAACTTGTGACTGCATATTTGGACCCTGTGCACAGAGTGGGCCCTATTGGAAGCTGCAGTTGTCTCCTGCAATATTAATTTTCTAGGAAAAGGCGATGCAGTATTTTCTCTGTCCTCCATCTGGGGGACGCTGCGCCGTTACTTGTGGGTTAGAGGTGTGTGGTAGTGGAGTTTGGCACAGAACTATCAAAAGCTGACTCCTCCCCCCTCTAACCCCTCCCATCTCCTTCCTGCTCAGCCATGTTCAGTTTTAGTTTTGCGCCTGTGGAGTACAGACACAGTTTTTATTTATCTTTAGATTTTATTTTTATTTCTTTTGACAAGTACCTAGTCCCTGTTTACAGGTGACAGGTATAACAGTGGAAGGGGTTAGTATCCCATTCCAGACTGCTGCATGGAGGCCACTATACCTTGGTCACTGGGGCCTTCAGGGAAGAAAGCAGAATCAGGTACTGGACAGCCACAATCTGTCACTGACAGTATTGGGCTGTCCCTACTTCCTATTGCCTGGGGTTTTTATCCTTTTATATGTGCAGCATGCGCCCACCACTCTCCCCCCCCCCCCCCCCCCCCCCCCGGAGCGCGCGACCATCCACAGACAGCCGGATGGCTGAACTGAGATGGAATGTGGTGGGGGCGGACTGTGTTTAGGTCCGGGAGGGTGTTATTCACTCCCTGGGACCGAACTTCCGGTTTCGCCGGAGAGAGATAAGTTACGTCAGGCGGGCCGTCTTCCCGCCCAGCTCTGCCCGCGCGCGCGCTGCTGTTCACGGCGCCATCTTCTCTGCCTGCAGACGGGGGGACGCTGTGCTACGGAGGGGGATCACACTTACACAAAAACCGCAAGTATAAGAGGGGGGGGATCACACAAAACTTGGGGGGACAAGACATAGTACATCAGGGTACAGGATGACCAGTAAGCCAGAGAAACCTGCAAAGGGAAAAACAACCTCAGTGGTTTATTTTTCATGTTCACAATGTGGCACAAAGCTGGCTAAGGGGAGTGCTGACGCAGGGACCCTCTGTACATCATGCTCTGGTGCACCAGCGGCAGATCAGCAGGGCAGATCCACAGATCAGTCGATGCCCCCTTGGGTCAAGGCCATGGTGGATGCAATTTCAGATTTGCGTCAGTCAAGGTCGGAAACAGCTTTGGCCCAGACTCAGGCGGAACCGCTGTGGGCCCAGAATATGGGAAAGTGTCTCACTGATTTGACTCAGTCTGTAAATAAATTTGTAAATTCTGCCAGTAGTTCGGCGGCTTCTAAGCGAACGCAGCCGTTGCCCGCTATTACGTTTCCGGGAGAGGAGTTGGATACTCTGACATCTCCATTGGAAGAAGGGGAGGTAGATCCTGAATGGGACGAAAATTCGGCTTGGGAAGATGAGGAATTATCTACTAGTTCAGGTGTTAGGCTACTAATCGAAGCCATTCGTCAGACCCTTAATATTCAGGATGAGGCAGTAGCCGAGACTTCTTCCCCTTTCTTCAAACGACAGAAGAGACAGGTTACTGCCTTCCCTTCTTACTCGCACTTTGCGGATATTTTAAAAGAACCCTGGCTAAAACCGGATTCTCGTTTCCAGGCTCCTAAAAAGTTAAAATTTCTATATCCTTTTACGGAGGAGGATACAAAATTTTGGGAGACTGCCCCAAAGGTAGACGCTCCTATTTCGCATTTAGCAAAAGCTACGGTTATTCCGTCAGTACAGTCTGTGACTTTAAAAGACTCTACCGATAGGAAGATAGAAGCATTACTAAAATCTATGTTTTCCTTATCAGGTGTCTCTCTCCGTCCAGTTCTGGCAAGTGCCTGGGTGCTTAAAGCCGTAGATGAGTGGCTTGCACAGGTTGTATCTGGGATGCAGTCGGACGATCCGTCGGAGGCCATTCAATTAGCAGAACAGATTTCAGAGGCTCTTACTTACGTGGGTGAGGCCTTATTGGATTAGTTGGCGCTACAGTCCCGTGTTTCTGCCTTAACAGTATCCGCAAGACGGTCTCTTTGGCTTAGGGTTTGGAATGCTGATTCGGACTCAAAGCAGACCTTGACGGCAGTTCCTTTTGAAGGCGAGTTTCTCTTTGGATCAGAGTTAAAGAAGATTATTTCAGATACTACGGGAGGAAAGAGCCCTTTCCTTCCGTCTGCTCCTAACAAACCAAAACCTACAAGATTTCGGTCCTTTCGTACGCAGGGCAGAGGTAACTTCCAGTCCTTTCGGCCCTTCTCCAGATTTCCACGGAGGGGATCATTCAGAGGTAGAGGAGCTCAGGCTAATCGCAGACCGGCCAGTAAGCCTGCCAACAAGCCTGAGGCATGACGCTTCGGGCCCTCTGGAGGGATCAATACAGGTTGGGGCTCGTTTACTTCACTTCAGGGAAGTGTGGCTCCTATCGAAACCAGATCGGTGGGTAATGGGGGTCATTTCCAGAGGATATATGTTGGACTTCGAAGAGACAGTCCCAACCCGACTATTTGTCACACCTCTCCCAGACGACCCCTCCAGACGTCAAGCTCTCCTTCAGGCAACAGCAACATTATTACAAAATGGAGTAATCCTTCCGGTCCCAGCTCCTCAGAGAGGTCGGGGCTTTTACTCAGGTCTTTTTCTCGTGGACAAGCCGGACGGTTCGTTTCGACCCATTCTAAATCTAAAAGCTCTCAATCCGTACCTCTCATCCCAGAAATTCAGGATGGAATCCATTCGCTCCATTATCGCAGCCATGGAGCCAGGGGAATATTTGGCTTCAATAGACATAAAGGACGCATACCTACATGTTCCAATTTGGATAGGACATCAATCCCTTCTGAGATTTGCAGTAGGTCCGTGGCATTTTCAGTTTCGGGCCCTTCCCTTTGGTCTCTCTACGGCTCCCCGGGTTTTTACGAAGGTCCTGGGTCATGTCGTCGCAGTTCTCCATTGCAAAGGGGTCAACATCACCCCATACTTGGACGACCTGTTGATCAAGGCCCCGTCACCGGAGATTCTCACTCAGAACCTGTGTCTAACGACAGAGACTCTACAGTCGTTCGGGTGGATAATCAATTTTCCAAAGTCGTCTTTACTCCCGTCACAGAAAATGTTTTTTCTGGGTCTTCTATTCGACACCAACAGCCAGAGGGTGTTTCTTCCTACAGACAAGATTCAGGACTTACAAGCCAGAATCAGAACCCTGTTAAAATTGCCGGCAGTGTCAGTCCTCAGATGCATGCAGGTACTGGGCAAGATGGTGTCCTCATTCGAGGCAGTTCCATACGCCAGATTTCATGCCCGACCTCTTCAAGCTCAGATTCTCCACTGTTGGACTCGGACGGATTCACGTCTCGAACTGCAGTTGATACGCTTGTCGATAAGGACTCGTCAGTCGCTCTACTGGTGGCTTCACAGTCACAATTTGAGGAAGGGTGCGCCGTTCATGGTCTGGTCTTGGATGATGGTAACCACGGACGCAAGCCTCAGCGGTTGGGGAGCAGTGTTCCAGACTCATCATTTACAGGGGCGCTGGAGCACTCAAGAGTCAAAACTACAGATCAACATTCTGGAATTGAGAGCGATCCGGTATGCTCTCATTCGGATTCAGACCATGGTGCAAGGCCATCCAGTTCGGGTGCAATCCGACAATGCCACGGCAGTGGCTTACATCAACAAACCGGGAGGAACTCGCAGCTGGTCCGCAATGAGAGAGGTTGCTCAGATTCTCACGTGGGCGGAGCGTTGGATTCCCGTGATTTCAGCAATTCACATTCCGGGAGTCGAAAACTGGGAGGCAGATTTTTTGAGTCGTCACACGATTCATCCGGGAGAATGGGAACTTCACCAGGAAGTGTTTCTTTCTCTAGTGGATCGCTGGGGAATGCCAGACATAGACCTGATGGCGTCACGCCTCAACAAAAAACTTCCTCTTTACGGATCAAGAACTCAGGATCCTCAAGCATTTCTGATCGATGCACTAACAGCTCCGTGGCAATTTCAGCTGGGTTACGTGTTCCCGCCAATTCCATTGCTTCCACGTCTACTCCAACGCATTCGGCAAGAAGGCCTTGCAGTAATTCTGGTGGCTCCAGATTGGCCGCGCCGACAGTGGTACACTCTTCTAAGCAGCATGGTCGTCTGAGATCCCTTTCGCCTCCCTCTGCGACCAGATCTTCTTCTTCAAGGACCTTGTCGCCACCCAGATTTAAATCGGCTGGCTTTGACGGCTTGGTTCTTGAATCCAACATTTTGAAGGCAAAGGGTCTTTCTCGTGCGGTTGTTCAGACGATGATTCGGGCTAGAAAACCGGTGACTTCTGGCATTTACCATAGAGTATGGCGTATTTACATTGCTTGGTGCGAGAAAAGGGACTTGACTCCGCATTTGTTTAGACTTCCTCGCCTGCTCTCCTTTCTCCAGGAGGGTCTTGACAAGGGTTTAAAACTTTCTTCCCTGAAGGGTCAGGTTTCGGCCTTGTCGGTTCTTTTTCAAAAGAAATTAGCAATCATCCCAGAGGTTCAAACATTCCTGCAGGGAGTACTTCGAATTCAACCACCTTTTTGTTCCTCCGATTCCTCCCTGGGATTTAAACTTGGTACTTACGGCCCTTCAAAACTCTCCATTTGAACCTTTAGAATCTGTGGAACTACGTTATCTAACACAAAAAGTTGTTTTTCTTTTGGCTATTGCCTCAGCTAGACGAGTGTCTGAGTTGGCGGCTCTTTCTTGCGGACCGCCCTTGTTAGTGTTTCATGAAAATCGGGTGGTTCTGCGGACAAAGCCTTCATTTCTTACAAAGGTTGTTTCGGCATTCCATTTAAATCAGGACATCGTTCTTCCAGCTTTTAATCCGTCATCTTCTCAGGGGGAAGATTCCCATTTGGCTCTCTTGGATGTTGTTCGGGCCTTACGTATTTATTTGTCTCGCACGGAGTCTTTCCGTCGTACGGATTCCTTGTTGGTATTGATTGATGCTCCCAAACGAGGTTGGCCTGCCTCTAAGAACACTGTGGCCCGTTGGGTAACTTCGGCCATCAGACAGGCTTACGTGTCCTCAAACGTTTCGGTTCCTGACTCAATTAGGGCTCATTCGACTAGAGCAGTTGGAGCGTCTTGGGCTGTTCGCGGTGGTGCATCTGTTGAGCAACTATGCAGGGCGGCGACCTGGTCGTCAGTCCATACGTTCACAAAGTTTTACCGGTTTCATACGTTTGGTTTGGAGACTGCCTCTGTTGGGCGTCGTATTTTACAGACGGCTATGCCGTCAACGTCTCCCTCCTCTCATTAGCTTGCTTTGGGAAGTCCCACAAGTAACGGCGCAGCGTCCCCCAGATGGAGGACAGAGAAATTGGGATTTTTGTTTACTTACCGTAAAATCTCTTTTTCTCTGAGTCCATCTGGGGGACGCTGCGATCCCTCCCATAGTTTGTCTGGTTTAATTGGTTAATTTTTTATTCTGGTCTATCTCCTTTGGCTTGGCTAAACGTTAACTGAACATGGCTGAGCAGGAAGGAGATGGGAGGGGTTAGAGGGGGGAGGAGTCAGCTTTTGATAGTTCTGTGCCAAACTCCACTACCACACACCTCTAACCCACAAGTAACGGCGCAGCGTCCCCCAGATGGACTCGGAGAAAGAGATTTTACGGTAAGTAAACAAAAATCCCAATATTCCTCTTTCAGTTCCTCTTTCAAACACTGGGTTAATAGGTGGTAAAAAAAAATTTTTTTTTTCAATTCTAAGTGATTGATTTGGTTTCCTTTCCCCTAGTTACCGTGGAAATCATTAACCAGCATAATAGAGTATTATTATATGTGGAAGACAACAGACAGATATGTTCAACAGGTATGATTTTGTATGCTAGCGTGTATTTCTTTCCGTGTTCACATTTATCAGGTGCTGTTTTACGAGATTACGTGGCATAAAAATAAAGTTGGTCATGCCCAATTAAACTTACAGTACAATGCGAGGGATGTAACACTACAGAAGTAAAGTAGCACATTAACAATTTTAGCTTTTTATGGACGTAAACTCCTTTAAATCTCTGCTGATGATTAGTCGTTGGTTATTTAGCAATCTCTATCACGCTAAGCAGAATATTGTATTTAAGCAGTGATAGGTCAGTCCCTGTGGTTTAGCCTAGGGATGGGGCAAAGTCCTAGCTGGTGTATTACATAGTCAAATACTGTAAAATGCCATAAAACCTATTAAAAATACGCTGATTGTCCCCCTATGGCAGGGATCTCAGTTATCTGTTTATTTGGCGTGATCACTAAAGGGCTAGGGGCGGGATGTACTAAAGGGAAAAAGCAATAAAGCCCCCGTTTTATCGCATTTTCGTATGTACTAACCCCTGTCCGCCATGTTTTCGCCCCTGAGGATACCCTATAGAAGCCTATGGGGTTCTTATCGCCGGCCGCCTCCCCCCCCCCCTTACGGCATACCTTCTTCAAGGAAGCCCTGTCCCGGAAGCTAGACTCCGCCTCCCCCTGCCAACCCTGCAGGGGGGAGGAGGAGGCACCCAGGACAGCCTGGTTCCTGGCAGGTGAGCCGGTGTAGACCCCAGGGAAGTGACGGAGACCCCCCGCACACCACCTCACAGGTATCGCGATGGGGGGGGGGGCCTCCGTCACTGCATTGCGATGTTAATCGCATATGTTAGTACACATGCGATCAACATCGCTGTGAGTGACGGTGGTATATGTTGATACATCCTGCCCTAGATCTGCACGTATGGATGTGTTTGTTTCACTGGATGGGCAAAAGGCCACATTTATTTTATGGCCATCTTATGAATGTTCGTGTACTGTATCATGTGTAAGTTTACCCTATTTTGATAATGTGTATTAAGTGTAATATCAGTTGCCCTTTCCGTTTTGTCTGAAGGGTCAATGTGTTTATCAACTGATGAATCCGTTTCAGCTTGTAGCTTTTTCTTGTTTTGTGCCCTTATTTATCAATGAGTGATAAATTTCACTGTGAGTGATAAATTGCACCAGCCAATCAGCTCCTACCTGCCATTTTACAGACTGTCTGAAAAATAACAGTTAGGAGCTAATTGGCTGGTGCAATTAATCACTCACAGTGAAGTTTATCACTCATTGATAAATAAGGGCATTAGTTTGTTACTGCCACAGAATAACAATTACCTGTAGCTGTACCTGTGTACACTTCAAGAGTGATCCAGGATAATGTTCTAAAAATATTAGGGCTGACGCGGCGTTCTACTCCATTTAATGGACGGAATTGACATGATGTACGTACGCATCTATGGGTGGTTCAGAGTAGTGTTCAAGGGACATACTGTTTATGGGTGGTTATGGGGCTCTGGCACGTAAGCTGCATTGACTAATGGCGGGTAGTCGGAACTCCGTGCTGTGGAGATATCGTATGGTATCAAATGCATCTTTTCCATCAGGTTTAGGATTATAATGACTGCTATTAAACCAAGTGTATGGATGCGGCGTTACGGCCGCTTAGATGTGTACAGTACAACTCCGCATACAAGCAAATATCCGGATTTATGGCCTTATCCAGAGACTGAGGCAGTGGCGATGTTCCTGCAGTTGATCGTTGTATTTTCTCTTTCTCTCAACTCTGCATGCTTGAAACGTCCTGGAAACCCTTATTCCTGCACAAACCCAAGTGTGCGATGGCGGTCACATTTCCATACGACGTTGCTAGGGTTTGCGATCCACGTGCATTTCGGGGTGGATACTGGAGGGGTTAAGTTCAAAAAGGGTGTGTGTGTGTTTGGGAACACTGCTGCAGTCACAATCACAAATCCATGACTTCAAAGGCCAAGTTTACTTGGATTTGAAGAGAGTAACTAGAGTAGACCCCAGGTATGACCGATATCTGAATGCTTACAGTCTCCATCACAGTTGCACAGACCGTGGAGCCCCAAAGTGGGTGTCTCAGTGCTCATACATAGCAGAGGGTAGACTGAGGTCTGCATTTGCTTATTTACGCAACTGCTATTGAGAGAGCGGGAGCGAGCGCAGCTGTGTTACCAACCATCTCTTAATCAGGCGCTTTGTCCCCCCGCACACTAACCTGCATGCAACTCTGTGTATCACCCCACAGAGCCGAGAACTAGCTGTGACTATAATATATTTGAGACTCTTTGGTTTTATTATTGTATCATAAACAATCTAATCTTTCCTCATTTATTTTAAAGAAACGATTGAAAGCAGCCGAAGCAGAGAGCAAATTAAAACAAGTATATATTCCCAACTAGTAAGTATTTTGAAAGTATACGGCACTGTAATCTCAGATGTTCTCGCTTAGTCGTACCCAGTAGAAGTGCTAGACCTATTTGTTATCACTCGGTGTAATCGAAGATCAAAACCGTGTATAACACAAGGCTAGTCTGCTTTTACCAGTGTTATTGAGAACTACATTGGCAGGGACCTGTTATTGCTTCAAGAATGTTCCCAAAATTAATCATTCTATAAGGACCTTTTCATAACATGATTTCATTAAATGTAACTATCTGTCATCAGCAACGATATATAAGAAACTGTTAATAAATAAATTAATGAGTAACCTATATTTCTCTGACGTCCTAAGTGGATGCTGGGACTCCGTAAGGACCATGGGGATTAGCGGCTCCGCAGGAGACTGGGCACAACTAAAGAAAGCTTTAGGACTACCTGGTGTGCACTGGCTCCTCCCACTAAGACCCTCCTCCAGACCTCGGTTAGATTCTTGTGCCCGGCTGAGCTGGATGCACACTAGGGGCTCTCCTGAGCTCCTAGAAAGAAAGTATATTTTAGGTTTTTTATTTTACAGTGAGACCTGCTGGCAACAGACTCACTGCAGCGAGGGACTAAGGGGAGAAGAAGCGAACCTACCTAACTGGTGGTAGCTTGGGCTTCTTAGGCTACTGGACACCATTAGCTCCAGAGGGATCGACCGCATGGAACCGGCCATTGATGTTCGGTCCCGGAGCCGTGCCGCCGGCCCCCTTACAGAGCCAGAAGCAAGAAGAGTCCGGAAAATCGTCGGCAGAAGACATCAGTCTTCACCAAGGTAGCGCACAGCACTGCAGCTGTGCGCCATTGCTCCTCATACACACTTCACACTCCGTTCACTGAGGGTGCAGGGCGCTGGGGGGGGGCGCCCTGAGCAGCAATAAAACACCTTGGCTGGCAAATATATCACAATATATAGCCCCAGAGGCTATAAATGTGATAAATACCCGTGCCAGAATCCATAAAAAAGCGGGAGAAAAGTCAGCGAAAAAGGGGCGGAGCTATCTCCCTCAGCACACTGGCGCCATTTTCTCTTCACAGTGCAGCTGGAAGACAGCTCCCCAGGCTCTCCCCTGTAGTTTTCAGGTTCAAAGGGTTAAAAAGAGAGGGGGGGCACTAAATTTAGGCGCAATATTGTTTATACAAGCAGCTATTGGGGGAAAAATCACTCAGTTATAGTGTTAATCCCTGCGTTATATAGCGCTCTGGTGTGTGCTGGCATACTCTCTCTGTCTCCCCAAAGGACTTTGGGGTCCTGTCCTTAGTCAGAGCATTCCCTGTCTGTGTGCTGTGTGTCGGTACGGCTGTGTCGACATGTGGGATGAGGAAGGTTACGTGGAGGTGGAGCAGAGGCCGATAAATGGGATGTCGCCCCCTGTGGGGCCGACACCAGAGTGGATGGATAGGTGGAAGGTATTAACCGACAATGTCAACTCCTTACATAAGAGGCTGGATGACGTAACAGCTGTGGGACAGCCGGCTTCTCAGCCCGCGCCTGCCCAGGCGTCTCAAAGGCCACCAGGGGCTCAAAAAAGCGCCCGTTACCTCAGATGGCAGACACAGATGTCGACACGGAGTCTGACTCCAGTGTCGACGAGGTTGAGACATATACACAATCCACTAGGAACATCCGTTACATGATCTCGGCAATGAAAAATGTGTTACACATTTCTGACATGAACCCAAGTAACACATAAAAGGGGTTTTATTTCTGGGGAGAAAAAGCAGCCAGTGTTTTGTTCCCCCATCAGATTAATGAATGAAGTGTGTAAAGTAGCGTGGGTTCCCCCGATAAGAAACTGGTAATTTCTAAAAAGTTACTGATGGCGTACCATTTCCCGCCAGAGATATCCCTTAGGGTGGATAAGGCGCTCACACGTTTGTCAAAAAAGGTGGCACTGCCGTCTTAGGATACGGCCACCTTGAAGGAGCCTGCTGATAAAAAGCAGGAGGCTATCCTGAAGTCTGTATATACACACTCAGGTTATATACTGAGACCTGCAATTGCCTCAGCATAAATAGTGCTGCTGCAGCGTGGTCTGATACCCAGTCAGATAATATTAATATTCTAAGACAGGGATAATAGTTTGCTAACATAGAGCATATTAAAGACGTCGTCTTAGATATAAAGGATGCACAGAGGGATATTTGCCGGCTGGCATCCAGAATTAATGCAATGTCCATTCTGCCAGGAGGGTATTAGAAACCCGGCAGTGGACAGGTGATGCTGCCTATAAAAGGCACATGGAGATTCTGCCTTATAAGGGTGAGGAATTGTTTGGGGATGGTCTCTGGGACCTCGTATCCACAGCAACAGCTGGGAAGAAAATTTTTTACCTCAGGTTTCCTCACAGCCTAAGAAAGCACTGTATTTTCAGTTACAGTCCTTTCGGCTTCAGAAAAGCAAGCGGGTCAAAGGCGCTTCCTTTCTGCACAGAGACAAGGGAAGAAGGAAAAAGCTGCACCAGCAGCCAGTTCCCAGGATCAAAAATCTTCCCCCGCTTCCTCTGAGTCCACCGCATGACGTTGGGGCTCCACAGGTGGAGACAGGTGCGGTAGGGGCGCGTCTCGGGAACTTCAGGGACCAGTGGGCTTGCCCACAGGTGGATCCCTAGGTTCTGCAAATAGTATCACAGGGATACAGGCTGGAGTACGAGGCGACTCCCCCTCGCCGTTACCTCACATCAGCCTTGCCTGCTGCCCTCGGAGAAAGGTAGTACTGGCGGCAATTCACAAGCTGTACTTCCAGCAGGTGAAATCAAGGTACCCCTCCTTCAACAAGGCCGGGGTTACTATTCCAAAATGTTGTGGTACCGAAACCAGACGGTTCGGTGAGACCCATTCTAAAATTGAAAGCCTTGAACACTTATATACGAAGGTTCAAGTTCAAAATGGAATCGCTCAGGGCGATTATTGCAAGCCTGGAGAATTTCATGGTATCACTGGACATCAAGGATGCTTACCTGCATGTCCCTATTTACCCTCTTCACCAGGAGTACCTCAAAATTGTGGTACAGGATTGTCATTACCAATTCCAGACGTTGCCGTTGGTCTGTCCCCGGCACAGAGGTATTTACCAAGGTAATGGACGAAATAATTATCCCGTACTTGGACGATCTCCTTATAAAGGCGAGGTCCAGGGAGCAGTTGTTCGGCGGAGTAGCACTATCTCGGGAAGTGCTACAACAGCACGGCTGGATTCTGAATATTCCAAAGTCGCAGCTGGTTCCTACGACGCGTCTACTGTTCCTGGGTATGGTTCTGGACACAGAACAGGATAAAAAGGGTTTTCTCCCGGAGGAGAAGTCCAAGGAGTTGTCGTCTATAGACAGAGACCTCCTAATACGTATACAGGTGTCGGTGCATCAATGCACGCGAGCCCTGGGAAGGATGGTAGCTTCTTAAGAAGAAATTCCATTCGCCAGGTCCCATGCAAGGTTCAGTGGGATCTGTTGGACAAGTGGTCCGGGTCGCATCTTCAGATGCATCGGCGGATAACCCTGTCTACAAGGGCCAGGGTGTCGCTGTTGTGGTGGCTGCAGAGTGCTCATCTTCTAGGGGGCCGCAGATTCGGCATACAGGACTGGGTCCTGGTGACCACGGATGCCAGCCTTCAAGGCTGGGGGGCAGTCACACAGGGAAGAAACTTCCAAGGCTATGGAAAAGTCAGGAGACTTCCCTACACATAAATATTCTGGAACCAAGGGCCATTTACAATGCCCTAAGTCAGGCTAGACCCCTGCTTCAACACCGGCCGGTGCTGATCCAGTCAGACAACATCACGGCGGTCGCTCATGTAAACCGACAGGGCGGCACAAGAAGCAGGATGGCGATGGCAGAAGCCACAAGGATTCTCCGATGGGCGGAAAATCATGTTTTAGCACTGTCAGCAGTGTTCATTCCCGGAGTGGACAACTGAGAAGCAGACTTTCTCAGAAGACACGACCTCCACCCGGGAGAGTGGGGACTTCATCCAGAAGTTTTCCAAATGATTGTACACCGTTGGGAAAGACCACAGGTGGACATGATGGCGTCCCGCCTCAACAAGAAGCTACAAAGATATTGCGCCAGGTCAAGGGACCCTCAGGCGATAGCTGTGGACGCTCTGGTAACACCGTGGGTGTACCAGTCGGTGTATGTGTTCCCTTCTCTGCCTCTCTTACCCAGGGTAATGAGAATAATAAGAAGGAGAGGAGTAAGAACTATACTCATTGTTCCGGGTTGGCCAAGAAAAGCTTGGTAACCAGAACTCCAAGAAATGATCTCAGAGGACCCATGGCCTCTGCCGCTCAGACAGGACCTGCTGCAGCAGGGGCCCTGTCTGTTCCAAGACGTACCGCGCCTGCGTTTGACGGCATGGCGGTTGAACGCCGGATCCTGAAGGAAAAGGGCATTCCGGAGGAAGTTATCCCTACGCTATTTAAAGCTAGGAAAGAAGTGAACGCAAACCATTATCACCGCATATGGTGGAAATATGTTGCGTGCTGTGAGGCCAGGAAGGCCCCAAAGGAGAAATTTCAGCTAGGTCGATTTCTGCACTTCCTACAGTCAGAGGTGACTATGGGCCTAAAATTGGGTTCCATGAAGGTCCAGATTTCGGCTCTATCGATTTTCTTCCAAAATAGAACTGGCTTCACTGCCTGAAGTTCGCACTTTTGTTAAGGGAGTGCTGCATAGTCAGCCCCCGTTTGTGCCTCAAGTGGCACCGTGGGATCTCAACGTGGTGTTGGATTTCCTGAAGTCGCATTGGGTTGAGCCACTTAAATCCGTGGAGCTACAATACCTCACGTGGAAAGTGGTCATGCTGTGGGCCGTGGCGTCGGCCAGGCGTGTATCAGAATTGGCGGCTTTGTCATACAAAAGCCTTATCTGTATTTTATATGGATAAGGCGGAATTGAGGACTCGTTCCCAATTCCTTCCTAAGGTGGTATCAGTTTTTCATGTGAACCAACCTATTGTGGTGCCTGCGGCTACTTGGGACTTGGAGGATTCCAAGTTACTGGACGTAGTCAGGGCCCTGAAAAGTATATGTTTCCAGGACGGCTGGAGTCAGGAAAACTGACTCGCTATTTATCCTGTATGCACCCAACAAGCTGGGTGCTCCTGCTTCTAAGCAGACTATTGCTCGCTGGATCAACTTGCACATGCTGCGGCTGGACTGCCGCACCCTAAATCTGTAAAAGCCCATTCCACGAGGAAAGTGGGCTCTTCTTGGGCGGCTGCCCGAGGGGTCTCGGCTTTACAACTTTGCCGAGCTGTTACTTGGTCGGGTTCAAACATTTTTGCAACAGTCTAAAAGTTTGATACCCTGGCTGAGGAGGACCTAGAGTTTGCTCATTCGGTGCTGCAGAGTCATCCGCACTCTCCCGCCCGTTTGGGAGCTTTGGTATAATCCCCATGGTCCTTACGGAGTCCCAGCATCCACTTAGGACGTCAGAGAAAATAAGATTTTACTCACCGGTAAATCTATTTCTCGTAGTCCGTAGTGGATGCTGGGCGCCCATCCCAAGTGCGGATTGTCTGCAATACTTGTATATAGTTATTGCCTAACTAAAGGGTTATTGTTGAGCCATCTGTTGAGAGGCTCAGTTATATTTCATACTGTTAACTGGGTATAGTATCACGAGTTATACGGTGTGATTGGTGTGGCTGGTATAAGTCTTACCCGGGATTCAAAATCCTTCCTATTTGTGTCAGCTCTTCCGGGCACAGTATCCTAACTGAGGTCTGGAGGAGGGTCTTAGTGGGAGGAGCCAGTGCACACCAGGTAGTCCTAAAGCTTTCTTTAGTTGTGCCCAGTCTCCTGCGGAGCCGCTAATCCCCATGGTCCTTACGGAGTCCCAGCATCCACTACGGACTACGAGAAATAGATTTACCGGTGAGTAAAATCTTATTTTAATGTTCCAAGAATCATTGTCCATCTCTCTCTCGGTCTACACTGGGCAGTATGGCGGAGCAGTAGGGTATAGTCTTTAATGCTGCTTCTAAATAGTAATGCAAGTAAATGTCTAAAGGGCCTTACAGACTGGGCGACCCGACGCCGAGCTGCCCGACCGCCGATATACGGCAGATGGGCGACCCGGCGGCGCTGGGAAGGTGACGGGGGGAGTGAAGTTTCATACAGTAATCTGTAGCTTTCATGCAGAGGGCCACAACATAGTTAGCAATACATACATTTATTTATTTTTAATGAAAAATAGTATATCCTTTACTAGTAAATTAATTTTAAACGTTCTAAATCTGTGCACCTTTTATTTCATAAAAGTGTAGCTAGAACTATGTGAGCCCCATAGCAGTGTTTTGAAGGGGCTCCTTCAAAACATTGCTCTGTGCAGGAGTACCTCCATTTTATATTATGTCACATTATAGTGGCCTCCAGTTCATTTTATACCACATTACAATGAGTAGGTCCAGGGGCATACCTAGATATATTGTATGGCCCAAGGCAGAAGTTTGTAGGGGTCCCTATGTATCACTCAATGGTGTAAAATATATATAACACATGTAACTGTGACAGGGCAGGTGGCCCCTCTCAGCTCTGGGCCCCATAGCAGCTGCACTCACTGCACCTATGGTAGCTACACCATTGTATATAACACCTGTAACTGTGACAGGGAAGGTGGCCCCTCTCAGCTCTGGGCCCCATAGCAGCTGCACCCCCTGCACCTAAGGTAGCTATACACTTGTATATAACACATGTTACTGTGACAGAGAAGGTGGCCTCTCTCCGCTCTGGGCCCCATAGCAGCTGTACTCCCTGCACCTATGGTAGCTACACCCTGTATATAACACATGTAACAGTGACGGGAGGTGGCCCCTCTCAGCTCTGGGCCCCATAGCAGCTGCACCCCCTGCACCTATGGTAGCTACACCCTTGTATATAACACATGTTACTGTGACAGGGAAGGTGGCCCCTCTCAGCTCTGGGCCCCATAGCAGCTGCACTCCCTGCTCCTATGGTAGCTACACCCTTGTATATAACACATGTTACTGTGACAGGGAAGGTGGCCCCCTCTCAGCTCTGGGCCCCATAGCAGCTGCACTTCCTGCACCTATGGTAGCTACACCCTGTATATAACACATGTAACTGTGACAGGGAAGGTGGCTCCTCTCATCTCTGGGCCCCATAGAAGCTGCACTTCCTGCACCTATGGTAGCTACGCCTCATGCTACGTACACTAGATATTTTAAATGGAAAACAAATCTGTAGCTACTAGCTGCGAGATTGCATGATATTGTGTCAGACACTTTTTTTTTTTTTTTTTTTTTAATAGAAACTTCTGTAGCATTATTGATATACCTCATTTTTGTTTTCCCCAACATTCATTTATTATTGATATTTAAGGTAATTGTGCTTAGAACTTGTCCATCAAGCTTTTTTTTGTAGAGATGATGGATGTTCTGATAACAAAGGAGGAATATTTGCAAATTAATTTAGCTGACTGTAGCGCTTCTTCCATGTAGCAGCGGCAGAAAAAGATTCTTTAATTCACTATTCTCTTTATATTTTATCTTCTAGTAACAAACCAAACCCAAATCAGATAAGTGCAAATAGCATCAAGCCTGCCGTGGTCAATGGGACAGTGGTTCAAAGCCAGAACACCAGTGCAGGTCGTGCCTGTGAAAGCTGCTACAGTAAGTCTTTTCTATGTCCATTCCACAGATTAATCGCTATGTAACATCTCGTATGACTTACGGAGATAGATAAATAAAAGAACAGATCTGTAATATTGCCCTGGGATGAGTTACAAAGTTTGTGCCTTTGCTGTACTGTATGTTGTTTAATTGGAGCATTTAAAACAAACCTGTTTTAGTGATTTGTCGGAGGTAGTGAGTAAGTTTATTGCTTCTATATCCCATTATTGAAGTAAGGCTAAGCAGCAGCCTTTCCCGTCTGTGGAACAGAGCTGCCCTGGCCCTTGGTTGCTCAAACCTCCAGACTGTTTGATTATATACAGGTTTTTTTTCACCGCCAGATTGAGGCAGAACATCAGGGGGTGTCCTCACGGGGTTCTGGATGATAGGTCGATCACATATGGTCGTCATACTTTAGGTTGACATGTAAAAGGTTGACTGGTTGAAATGATTGACATGACAGTGGTCAACACAATGTTGTTGTTGTTGTTGTTGTTGTTGTTTTTTTTTTTTTTTTTTTTAATTATTGTTTTGTGTTTTCCATCTTTTTACCGTTCGTGTGGACGAAGACTAGGGTATGGGTCATTAGGTCGACCACTATTGGTCGACATGGTCAATAGGTCGACATGAGGTTTTTGTACTGTTTTTGGTGTAGTTTTCTTCGTAAAGTGAAGGGGAACCCCAATTATTGCACTGTGTCCCCTCGCATGGCTGGCATTGCACGTCCTGCTTCGGGCAAGGTGCCTTGCTCCACTACGCTCGGCACAGGTTACCGTTCCCAGTTGTAGTCCACGTGGATCTTAAAGTATGAAAAAGTAAAATTTTTTTTTTTTTTTTTAAACTCATGTCGACCTATTGCATGTCGACAATAGTGGTCGACCTAAGTGCTGTCGACCTAATGCCCGTATCACGACTGAGAATAGTAACCTATGCCGAGTGCACTGGTAGCGACACACTTTGGCCGAAGCATGGCGAGCCAAGGGATTCCACTAATTTGCCATACATGTTGTTAAACATTCAAAATAACACCAAAAAATAAAATTGTCGACTTTTTTTGTGTCAACCATTCACATGTTGACCTTTTGTGGTGTCTACCTTTTTCATGTCAATCTATTGACCCTGTCGCCTTACTAACAGTCTACCTACTGCATGTCGACCATATGGGGTCTACATATTGACTGTCAGACTATTTCTGGTTGTCCCATTAATCCACACCCGTCCACAAAAAAGCAATTCCTAACAGAAGCCAAACGCCATCAAAAATCCCACAGTTCTGGTCCAACCTGTTGCTACATGGCCAGATGCGAGCCTTTCTTGAATGTAACTCTTCCTATGAGAAATTCTAGAATAGGCTGAGCTTTCCTTCACAATGGCGGGCGACAAACCATCTCCTTACACAAGTCTGGTACCAAGATGTTATACACATAGAGTAAGCCATAGTTTGCAGAAGAATGGTCCTCGCCTATATAAGTACAAGTTGATTTGTGCTCCGTGTCACACATCAGGTGAAGCTGAATGGTTTGGATTCACAGTTCGTGGCCGCTCTGGCATTCCCTTTTCTGACCTAGCCGCCACCTTGAGCCTGCAGCCTGAGAAGCTGATGAAGACCAAGTTTTGTCATGTATTCCACTATGCTTTTTAAGTTTCATTCTAAGCTCTATTCCAGTGCACAGTCTGAATGCTGATGTTCTCCTTTTACTATCCATAAAGGAGTTTGTTAACATGTTTAGTTTCTTAAATAGTCCACTCATTCGGGGTATTATGAAATGGTCCTATTATCTTCTTTGGAACTTTGTAATTATTGCTTTGCTTATTATGTGTAGTAATTGTACCATTCAAGTCCCCTACTGTATATTTTGTGGCCTCTTCACATTTGCTTACCATGTTTAAATTCCTCCTGCTGTCTCAATCTTTTTTTTTTTTTTTTTTTTTTTTTTTTTCCCATGAAACCCAAACTAGCCAATCGACAAATATATATCAGTTACTTTCGCGTTTGATGCCAGCCAAGCTGAGAGGTCGCCTTGATGTTTGAAAATTGTATGTTACCGATGCACTCCATATATTTACAAAATATTGTCAGAATTAAAAAAAAAAAAAAAAAAGTGTGATTCTATCCCTAAACACCAAAGGGTTAAGCCACCGTCACCTTTTATGAAGAACAGACTGGGAAATGGTTGTCATAGAATGTTTGGGAAGAAGCGCCATCATATCAAGAGGAACGATAATACCTGGGATTCCAGAGGTTTCATAAGCTAGTCAGGTGGTAACATGCAGCTGGTTTTAAGTGTTGGTTGATATGAAGAATTAGGACTCCCGTAAAATTATCTTGCCATGCAGTAAAAAGACACTTTAATAAGTTGAGAGGGAAGTAAGGTGGTTGTAGAAGCAAATGAGATCTCTGGAATCGTTTGTGATAGCAAGCAAAACTGATTTTGCTTGCTCCTCTATATACTTCATATAGAGAGGAGCCTAGTGAATGTTTTCTCAGCCCATATAGAAATGAATGGGGAAAGAAGATTTGTCTAGTACTTTTGTTTAATGAAAATTTTTCTATTGAGGCCATTACTAAATACCGTAGCAGAGACTTTGCTGATATAGGACGAATGGAGGCGTTCCGTGTTGCAGGTAAACCGTAATACGGGTTGATTATCTCAGTGGGGAGGAAAACTGGATTTTTTTTATTGATGTCAAATTGGTTTTTCCACGTTCATTAGGGGACACTTGTTTAAAATTGGATTATGAAAGTAGCAACCTTTTGGCAGATATAACCGCCAAACCTACCTGTGGCATTAATTCTACAGTATCCATTAAATATTGTTTGTGAAGTTCTTCCCAACACTGTTGCAGAGCAAAACACAAATGTGTGCTTGTAGGTTGCTTTTACCCTTCTGTCCAGTTTATCCCAAGCCAGCTGTTAGGGAACTTCAGCACTATTTGTGTGAGACCCCTAGAGCTGTTGAGAGGGTCTTCCGCCAATAAAAGCCAGTCCTGTTCTCTTAGAGTTGTATGCGCTCACCGGTGCTTGAGATGCCGTCTTTACTTACACCACTAGCATTAGGGGCTCACACAATAGGCTGGAAACCACAAGGTAATTAACTTGGAGTGTAGCAGCTTGCAGGGCAAGTTAATTGCCGACAGGCTAGACACGGCAGTGGTAACTGCAGACAGATTTGGCAAGGTATGCTGACTGAAGACTGCGGACTAGAAGTGCACAGGATTAATAGGATAATGGTTACTGGAGTAATGAAGTGGTAGTTGCAGGTGAACATGGCCAGGCAATAGTTAACTTGCTGGAAACAATCAGCAGCAGGGTGTGTACTGGAATATGAGGCAGTGCTGACAGCATGGACCTAGCTGCAGAGAGACTTGCTGAATGAACTGTGTGACTAGACTGCACTCTGCAATAATAGACAGGATGCCAACAAAGTGACTAAGCTGTAGTTTGAGTAAAGGTTTAGGTTTACTGCAAATACTGTAGTTAGCCTCAGACTTGCGACTTCAGGTACGACTAGTGAATGGACGTTGTTGTTGTTGGCAACCACAGACACACAGGCCTGATGTACACAGAACCAGAGCTGACGGGATATATTCAGAGACTTTGTAGGAGCCTGGATATGGATCAGGACCAGACCCGAGAGTAACTGGAAGTCCATGGCAAGACAAGGAGCAGGAATGGACACAGGATAGCAGGTACAGGGCAGAATCCAACAGGGCATGGTTGCAGGACTGGTAGGGACAGCATACTGTGGACTGAGACAGGATACAAGGATATGGGAACACAATGGCAGGGCACTAGGACACAGGAACAGACTGGGAGTCTGGGAACTGTACAGGGTACAGCGACCACGTGACGAACTCACTAGAGTCGGGAACTAGGGAATATCACTAGCAGGCAGTAACTGACCAGAATCCCTAATGAAAGGGAGACAGACGAATCACAGGAGATATCAGGCTGAGGTCGGGTAACAAGGTATTATAATGAGGTGAGCTGCTGCATGTAGCAGCCAGCATCCAAGTTGCTAGGAGACTTTCGAAATACAGACAGGAAAGTGTTGCAGCGTCGACTCATAACACCAGCTCGTTGCTCTGTAAGTTTGGGGACTGTTCTGGCCGTTTCGTGATTTTAAGCCTACAGTACGATTCTTTCTCCATAGTAGTTCTGACATAACCTGGAGGTATGTTTTAGGTAATTATCTGGCTCTGTTATGAACACTTAGCCAACACATAGTGTAGACCAAGGTATTGCATGATGATGCAAAATGCTGAATCTATAACTGAAAATGTTATGGCGCTAAGATTGCCAGTTATTCCATGCAAGTAGCCAACTTTGCTTCCAGCGAAAGAGCTCCTGGCCATCACGCTCCCTACTCTGTGGTTGACCGCTGGTATCACAGGGTTTATTTACTACAAGCCACTGTTTTCCTGCATGTGTTGGCCAAATTTAAATGTGTCATGCTGTTAATTGCAAAAATATGGTAAATTGTGGGCTTAAAAACTCTGGGAAGCCCCACACCTTGTTTTCAGTGCATACAAAAACCCATTTTACATTTTGAATAATCGATCCTGAAGACCACCTTTCAGCCTTGGTGCTTCATGGCGTAGGCCAGAGGTTATCAAACTGGGTCCTCAAGACACCCTAAGAGTCCAGGTTTTAGGTATATCCATGGTTCAGCACAGATGGTTAAATCAAAATGGCTGAAGTGCTAATTAAGTCATCTGTGGCTAAGCATGGATAAACTTAAAATCTGGACCATTGGGGTGACTTGAGAACCGCGTTTGAGAACCTCTGGCCTGGGCAATTCTCTTGTACTCAAGTTCTTACACATACATGTTACTTGAAAAACTTTTTTTTTTAATAACTCTCATATCTTACATTTTTTTAGTCTTTCCTACACTAAAGTTTTGTTTTTGTTTTTTGTTTTTTTATACCCTATAGCAGTATACCACTTTTGTAACATTTCAGGTTATTCACTAGATTTGCTTGATTTCAATAAAAACTGAAAATAAATTTGGGGATGTTGGAAAAGTAATGACTGTTAAGGTGAGATGTTTCAAGCCTTCGAGAGAGCTTAAGTGGAGAAGTCGCCCAAACCAACCAATCGGCTCCTAACTATAATTTCATAGACTCTGCTAGATGAACAACAGCTGGTTGGTCCCCTTCCTCTCTCTCCAAGACTTGATACATCCCCCCCCTTAGTATGATCTCCCACCAATGTCTGTTATGCCACAAAAGGTAGTGAGTGCAATGACTCCATAGTGATATAGATATATTAATATAGGGTGTGTATTGCGTGAATGGGGGAGGGGGGTCGAGCGCAACAAGCCCCTTGCGCCATGGGTTCTATTCCCACTCTATGGTTGTCGTGGACCCACAAGCTGGAATAGTCCTGACAGTTGGGATAGTTAGGGGACGGGATGTAGGGGGAGGTAAATATCCCATTGATATATACAGTAAATGTGTGGTAACTGGTGTGGATCATCAAATCGACAGTATCTAGGTCGACAGTGATGGAAGGTCAACAGGGTTTCTAGGTCGCCATGTGGTAGGTCGACAGGAGTTTTTTTGGGGGGGGGTTTGTGTTGTTTTCTTTGTACAGTGACCAGGAACCCCAATTAGTGCACCGTGTTCGCTCGCCATGCTTCGGGCAAGGTTACCGTCCCAATCGTAGTCCACGTGCATCGTTAAGTATGAAAAAGTTCAAAAAAAGATATATATTTTTTTAAACTCATGTCGACCTTTTGATCTGTCGACCTAGCACATGTTGACCTAGAAACGCTGTCGACCTTCCATCACTGTCGACCTAGTGACTGTCGACCTATAGTGGTCGACCTAAATATTGTCGACCTTCAGCCCGGATTCCGTGGTAACAGCTTATGGGTTTTGTGTACTTACTATTTGCCATCAAATTGAAATTCAAAGGCTCTTTTACTTGAAAATGATTTTTAAAGATTGGAGACTTCTGATTCTTACTATCCGTTACTGTCTACACAGCAACACAGTCTTACCAGTGGTATTCCTGGGGACCCCCAAATATGCAGTGCCGGTTATGTGCGTCATGCTGGGCGTACTGGAAAAAGTACGGTGGTTTGAAGATGCCAACCAGACTGGATGGAGAGAGGCCAGGCCCAAACCGTAATAATATGGTATGTTTTCACCATAATTTATAATAATAATATAATATAGTTGCCTACTCTATTTTGCAGGTAAAACATAATGGAATGAATATTAACCAGAGTCTTGTATTTATAAACCATATAGATGTCTTCATACAGTTCTTTGTCTTTCATATACAGTTTTATTACAATAAACTCTAGAAACTTGAACTTTCTAGAAGCATGATGGACGGCTATTTAAATGAACACGGAATCTATAACTGATAAGTTTATGGTGTTAACGTCTTGACTACACTGAGACAGTTTATGAAGAGCAGGCACTGCATAGGTTTAGTGCACATGTTCTTACCAGTCTTTGCAAGCACTGGGGTACATAAGAGACCACATGCAGATCCAATGTGTACCATCACTGGTATGGTGATGGAAGGAAAAGGGGTTTGTCTTATTGTATGTGAAACTGTCACTACAAAGAGTTGTTGCTGTCACACTTCAGTTCCATATGTGGAGCCTAGAAGCCTTGTATCTCTAAGCCAAATAGGAAGGCACTCAATATATGCCTCTTAAAAAGTATTTAAGAAAATGTTATATATATAATATAAAAATACTTTTCTAGAGGAATATATTGAGTATTCCTATTTTGGTTAGAGATACAAGGCTTCTAGTATGTGTGTATGTATGTGTGGGTATGTGTGTATATATGTATATATATATATGTATATATGTGTGTGTGTGTGTATGTATATATATATATATATATATGTATATATATATATATATGTATATATATATATATATATATATATATAATTATTTTTTTTATTATTTTGTGTGTTAAACCCATTTTTCGCGGAAGTGTGGAACACCCATCCCACAAGCGATTTTTGCTCACTCAAAACAGGTGCCATTGCTTTGGGAAAAATAGGCATTCAGGCTTCACATTCCATTTTGGTGAACTTGGGGCCTGCTGATTTTTAAATGATTCCTCCCCCCCCCCCCCCCCCACCCCTGTGTTCCACTTTTCCTGCAAATTGTTTCTAAGATTATTCACAGGACGCCCCTAAAATATTGATACTTTATATACTGTACATTTAACAGTAGATGGTCTTTTATTATAGCTTTGACATGCAAGCTTCATATAGATAAAGTGTGTGTTTAAGCTCCCAAAAGTTTTTTCATCTAAAACTGTGTTAACCAGATTGGTTTTTACAATAGCAGAGCAGACCAATATAACAGAGAAGGGGAGATAGCTATGTGTACACAAATGGTGGACCCTACACACACTTCAGAAGGTTCATTGTCCGTCCATACTTTTAGGCAGTGTAGGCTGATATCAAGAGTTTTCATTTGTGATGAGGTTATCTGAAACAGAAGTGTATTAGTGTATTTTAATTGCGGGAAAATGGGACTGACCTGATTGCACGTTGCCGTTTTTCGCAGCGCATCGATCAGGTCACTACTGCGCATGCGTATACATCGCAATGTGCAGGCGCGTTGCACGAGTATAAAGCGGATCATTGCTGGGTGATGGATTGTACGAAGAATCCATTTGTACAGCCGATCGCAAGGAGATTGACAGGAAGAAGGCGTTTATGGGTGTCAATTGACCGTTTTCTGGGAGCGTTTGGAAAAACGCAGGCGTGCCCAAGCGTTTGCAGGGCGGGAGTCTGACGTCAATTCCAGGACCGGACAAGCTGAAGTGATTGCAGCGGCTGAGTAAGTTCAGACCTACTCAGAAACTGCACAAACTGTTTTTGTACTGCTCGGCTGAACAAGCATTCGCACACATGCACAGCTAAAATACACTCCCCTGTGGGCAGCGACTATGCGTTCGCACGGCTGCTAAAAACAGCTAGCGAGCGATCAACTCAGAATGACTCCCTGTGTTGTTCATTGCACAAAGCAGTCTTTTGGTGATAGTAGTACTAGTAAAAAACAAGAGTTGTAACTCCACACAAAAGGGGGTGGTTCTTGTCGCTACCAGATAATCTGCATTCTGTGTAATGTGCATCAGACTGCAGAACATCATGATATGGCTGCTAAAACTAATATAAATAACATTTCTCTTACGTCCTAGAGGATACTGGTGGCCACACTAGTACCATGGGGTGTAGACGGGTCCACTAGGAGCCTTGGGCACTTTAAGAAATCAATAGTGTGCACTGGCTCCTCCCTCTATGCCCCTGCTACCAGACTCTGTTTAGAAAATGTGCCCCGAGGAGCCGGTCATGCTTAGGGAAGCTCCTGAAGAGTTTTCTGCATTTAATTTCTGTTTGTTGTTTTCAGGCAGGTCTGATTGGTACCAGACTGCCTGCTTCGTGGGACTTAGGAGGGAGAACGGCCCAACTTCCTAAAGAGTTAGTGGTCCCGTTTCTCTGCTGACAGGACACTGAGCTCCTGAGGGAGTCATTCGCAAGCCCCACCACGGCAAGCGTACCCTCCCGCAGCACGCCGCCACCCCTAACAGATCCAGAAGATACAAGAGTGGCGAGTACAGCATCGTCGTCCCGGTTAGCGGGTAGCCTGCGAGGATGGCGGCACAAGGGTAGGTGTGCAGATCTGACTGCAGGCTACGCTCCAGGGGTCTCAGATGACATACACAGACGTGTGTCCTGCTGTGAGGGGCGCGTTGAGCCACCAATGCACACCCACACTGGCTACCATACCTAACAAGGGTTTTAACCCTCTGTTGGGCATAAAAATTACCTCAGGCAATTATAAAAAAGCGGGAAGCCGAGCGCCATTAAGGGGGCGGTGCTTCACTATGAGCGGATCCAGCAGCTCACCATCGCCATTTTCCCTCTGCAGCTTACACTGACAGGAATCACAGGGAAGCGCAGCTCCTCCACAAAGACTCCACGTCTCCTCAAGCGGTGCCAGGGGGTCTTAGAAGGGGGAAGAGTGTTATAGTATACTAAGCTGTATTAAGGAACTTGGTGTCACGACCCAGCTCAGTTTTACTTGGCTACAAGGGCGCTGTGTGGCTGGCTCCAATATTTGTGCCTCCCTGAGGGCTCTGTGTGGGTTAAACTGTGTTTTCACCCTCTGTCTGTGGGGGTGGGGGGGGGGGGGGGGGAGAGCTGTGTGTGTGTGTGTGTGTCCCTTCACGTTACCAGTTCCAGGGATTGTGTTTCCTGCAGAGCTGATTGTCTTTTCTCCCCCAGAGACTCGCTACCCTGTACTCAGGATAGTGCACATTCTCAGGCTAGTGGGGCAGAACCCCCATGGTTAGCTTCCATTAAAGGGATGATATCTAATATTTCTACTAAATTATCCCATATTGAGAAAGAGACGCAATTCTTAAGACTGTCTATGGATGACCTGATGAATAGAGATTTAGTTCCCATACCAACGTCTCAAAACCCCGCCATTTGCCCACAAAAGCGTACTCTGGCCCAGCTCATGCAGGATGGTACTAATGACGATACATCAGATCCAGAGGAGGGTGAAGTGGGTGTGAGTGGGGGATGCGGTCCTGTCACAAGGAATCATTTGAGAAATGTCCTGCACATTCCTGACAAGACGGCGGAGGTAGAGGAGGAATCTTATTTTAATGTAAAAAAGAAATCCTCTGCTACTTTTCCTGCATCAAAGGAATTGAATGCCCTGTTTGAAGAAACTTGGACTAACCCTGACAGAAAATTTCAGATTCCTAAAAGGTTAATTACATCCTTTCCCTTTCCTCTGGAAGATAGAAGGAGATGGGGAAAAGCAGCCGAATGGGGATGCATAGGGATCTAGGTTGTCACGTAAGATAGTCTTACCTGTTCCTGGGGCAGCATCCTTAAAGGACACAGCTGACCGCAAGATTGAGAACACTCTCAAATCATTATACACTGCTGCTGGGGTGGCTCAGAGACCCACTATTGCTTGCGCATGGATCACTAAAGCCATTGCAAAGTGGTCAGGTAACCTAATTGATGGATTGGATACCTTACCCAGGGGAGAGAGAGTTTTACTCCTGTAGCATATTCAAAACTCTGCTAACTTTATGGTGGAGGCCATAAAGGAAATTGGTTTGCTCAACGCACGCACCACTGCCGTGACAGTGTCAGCACGCAGGAGCTTGTGGCTACGCCAGTGGACTGTGAATGCGGATTCCAGGAAAGGCGTGGAAAACCTACCATTCACAGATGAGACTCTTTTTGGAGACGAACTGGATAAGTGGATATCCAAGGCTACTGCGGGTAAGTCTACGTACCTTCCTTCCACGGCACCCCCAGCTAGGAAAACCTACTCTGCTCCAACTCTGCAGTCGTTTTGGACAGCCAAATTCAAAAGCAAATCCAAAGGTTCTTCTACAGCCTTCAAAGTTAATAGAGGTGATCCCAGAAAACCAGCAGCTGCAGGTTCTCGGGAACAGACCTCCGGGTCTGCATCCTCAAAGCCTTCAACATGACTCTGGTCCACACGGCCTGGAAGACAGGCAGGTGGGAGCTTGGTTACGTTATTTCCGTCACGTTTGGGCAACATCTTGCTAGGATCCCTGGGTCACAAAACTTATCATCCAGGGATACAGACACGAGTTTCAGGAACTCCCACCTCACAGATTCTTCAAATCAGGCTTACCAGCTTCTCCGGAAGCAAGTATGACTTTACAGGCAGCAATTCAAAGACTGGTACAGACTCAGGTCATTGTCCCAGTTCCACTTCAACAACAAAACAAGGGTTATTACTCCAACCTGTTTGTGGTACCGAAACCGGATGGTTCGGTAAGGCCCATTTTAAACCTCAAATCACTGAACCCGTATTTAAGGGTGTTCAAGATGGAGTCTCTGAGAGTGGTGATCTCTGGTCTGGAGTTGGGGGAATTCCTGGTGTCTCTGGACATCAAGGATGCGTACCTAAATATTCCGATTTGGCCGCCTCATCAGGCTTATATAAGGTTTGCACTACAGGACTGTCACCACCAGTTTCAGGCCCTGCCATTTGGCCTCTCCACAGCACCGGGGGTATTCACCAAGGTAATACCAGAGATGATGTTTTTCCTTCGCAAGCAGGGAGTGAACACAATACCGTACCTGGACGATCTGCTGATAAAACGCCTTCCAGGGAGAGATTGTTGGACAGCATTGCCCTCTCAACCCAACTACTTCAGGATCACTGATGCATTCTGTACCTACCAAAAGCCCACCTGGAACCAACATGGAGGCTTCCGTTTCTGGGGATGATACTGGATACGGAGGAACAGAAGGTATTCCTTCTGTTGGAAAAGGCATTGGTAATCCAGTCGATGGTACGGGATGTACTAAAACCAGCCCCCGTCGGTGCATCTCTGCATTCGCCTCCTGGGGAAGATGGTCACCTCTTACGAGGCTCTGCAGTACGGAAGGTTACATGTGAGGCCCTTCCAGCTGGATCTGCTGGACAGATGGTCCAGATCGCATCTTCACATGCACCAGAGGATACGTCTGTCACCAAAAGCCAGGATTTCTCTTCCGTGGTGGCTTCAGACTACTCACCTGACCGAGGGTCGAAGGTTCGGGATTCAAAATTGGGTTCTGCTAACCACATACGCAAGCCTCAGAGGTTGGGGAGCAGTCACCCAGGGGGAACAGTTCAAAGGAAAATGGTCAAGTCAGGAAACCATTCTTCCGCTCAGCATTCTGGAACTAAGGGCCATATACAACGCCCTGCTACTAGCATTGCATCTTCTCCAAAATCACGCCATTCAGGTTTAGTCGGATAATGTGACGGCAGTAACGTACATAAACCGACAGGGCGGAATGAAGAGCAGAGCAGCAATATCAGAGGTAACTAGTATTCTCTGGGCAGAAAGACATGCGGTGGCACTGTCGCCAATCTTCATTCCGGGAGTAGAGAACTGGGAAGTAGACTTCCTCAGCGGACATGACCTCCATCCGAGAGAGTGGGACCTTCACCCGCAGGTGTTAGAGTCCTTAACATGTCGGTGGGGAATTCCACAAATAGACATGATGGCCTCTCGTCTCAACAAGAAGCTAAAGCGGTATTGTTCCAGGTCGAGGGACCCGCAAGCAGTGGCGTTGGACGCTCTGGTGACTCCATTGGGTCTACCAAATGGTTTACGTGTTTCCACCTCTTCCACTGATCCCAAGAATTCTCAAAACCATAAAGAGGGAAAAGGTTCAAGCATTTCTCATTGCTTCAGATTGGCCAAGAAGGGCCTGGTACTACTGAATGGCGGCTCTACTGGAGATGCTTCTAGAGGACCTGTGGCCTCTATTTCTTTGAAATGATCTTCTACGACAGGGGCCGTTCATATATCAAGACTTACCACGACTACGTTTGACTGCATGGAAGTTGAGCGTCAAATTTTAGCTCAGAAAAGCATTCCGAACAAGGTTATTCCAACCCTGATCCAAGCCAGGAAAGGGGTAACGTCTAAACATTACCACCATATTTGGCAAAAATATGTCTTGTGGTGTGAAAACGGGAAATTTCCTACAGTGGAATTTCAACTGGGATATTTTCTCCTTTTTCTACAGGCGGGTGTGGATGTGGGTCTACGTTAGGGCTCCTTGAAGGTCCAGATTTCGGGCTTATCTATTTTCTTCCAGAAACAATTGGCTTCCCTCCCTGAGGTTCAGACGTTCTTGAAAGGTGTTCTGCACATCCAACCGCCCATTGTGCCGCCCATGGCACCGTGGGATCTGAACATGGTGTTGCAATTCCTACAGTCGGATTGGTTTGAGCCTTTACAGGAGGTTGACGTAAAGTTTCTTACGTGGATGACCGTTACACTATTGTCCTTAGCTTTCTGCAAGACGTGTGTCCGAACTGGGGGCGTTGTCTAACAATAGCCCCTATTTGATTTGATAGAGCTGAACTCAGAACTCGTCAGCAATTTCTCCCTAAGGTGGTGTCTGTGTTTCATATCAACCATCCTATTGTGGTTCCGGTGCTTACTAACACCTCTGTTACCTCAAAGTCCTTGGATGTTGTGAGGGCTTTGAAGATCTACATGAAGCGGACAGCTCGTCACAGGAAATCTGACTTGCTGTTTGTTCTCTATGATCTCAAGAAAATTGGGTGTCCTGCTTCAAAGCAGTCAATTGCTAGGTGGATCAGGTTTACTATCTAGCATGCTTATTCATCGGCAAGATTGCCGGTTCCTAAAGTACAAGCCCACTCTACTAGGTCAATGGGTTCTTCCTGGTCGGCTGCCCGGGGTGTGTCTGCTTTACAACTCTGCCGAGCAGTTACTTGGTCGGGTTCGAATGCGTTTGCTAAGTTCTACAAGTTCGATACTTTGGCCTCTGAGGACCTTCAGTTTGGTCATCAGTTCTGCAGGAACCTCAGCACTCTCCCACCCGGTTTGGGAGCTTTGGTACATCCCCATGGTACTAACGTGGACCCCAGTATCCTCTAGGATGTAAGAGAAAATAGTATTTTAATTACCTACCGGTAAATCCTTTTCCCGTAGTCCGTAGAGGATGCTGGGCGCCCGCCCAGTGCTTCGTTTTTCCTGCACTGTTATTTTGTTTAGTGATGTTTTTGGTTCAGCTGTTGCTGTTCCTGTTCAAGTTGGTTAGTATGGCTTTCCTCTTGTTTGTGTGTGCTGGTTCAAATCTCACCACTGTTCTGTTACATCCTTCCTCAGGATATATCCGTCTCCTCGGGCACAGTTTCTAGACTGAGTCTGGTAGGAGGGGCATAGAAGGAGGAGCCAGTGCACATTATTGATTTCTTAAATTGCCCAAGGCTCCTAGTGGACCCGTCTATACCCCATGGTACTAAGGTGGACCCCAGTATCCTCTACGGACTACGAGAAAAGTATTTACCGGTAGGTAATTAAAATCCTATTATGTTAAGCAAGTTGTTCTGTGTTAGCGCACATTTTTGCTAAAGGTGTATAAAAGAACATGACTGCGGAGTCCTTTACTGACATTCCGCTGTGGGTTACCGCTCCTCCGCAATCATAACTTTCTTTAATAGTTTCTATTCTAATAAACTCATTAAATATTTTACTTATAACTTTGCATTCTTAGTGGTAATTCACAAAGCTGCAAATAGAGAATTGGTCTGGCACTCCTCGTTCCCACAGGGTAACTGCTCCGGTGCCCTCCCTGAGCAAACAGGCTCTATATAAGGTTGGTGGAAGGCGGCACTCTGGAGACTTTCACAAATGTAGAAACGTGCTTTAATGTGCGTCTACGTTTCGGGAGTCGCACTCCCTTCCTCAGGACACAGCAAAACAAAGTCTCTGTTTTGCTGTGTCCTGAGGAAGGGAGTGCGACTCCCGAAACGTAGACGCACATTAAAGCACGTTTTCTACATTTGTGAAAGTCTCCAGAGTGACGCCTTCCACCAACACTATATATATATATATATATATATATATATATATATATATATATATATATATATATATATATATATATATATATATATATATATATATATATATATATATTCACTTTTTCCAGTTTGTTACAGCCTTATTCCAAACTGCGATAAATTCATTTTTCACTCAAAATTCTACACTCAATACCCCATAATGACAACATGAAAAAAGGTTGTTTTTTTTAGATTTTTGCTAATTTTATTAAAAATAAAAGTATTCACAGCCTTTGCTCAATACTTTGTTGATGCACCTTTGGCAGCAATTACAGCCTCAAGTCTTTTTGACTATGATGCCACAAGCTTGGCACACCTATCTTTGGCCAGTTTTGCCCATCTTCTTTGTAGCACCTCTCAAGCTCCATAAGGTTGGATGGGAAGCGTCTGTGCACAGCCATTTTCAGATCTCTCCAGAGATGTTCAATCAAATTCAAGTCTGGGCTCTCGCTGGGCCACTCAAGGACATTCACAGAGTTGTCCTGAAACCACTCCTTTGATATCTTGGCTGTGTGCTTAGGGCAGTTTTCCTGCTGAAAGATTAACTGTTGCCTTCTAAGGTCGAGCGCTCTGGAGCAGGTTTTCATCCAGGATGTCTCTGTACATTGCTGCATTCATCTTTCCCTCTACCCTGGATAGTCTCCCAGTTCCTGCCGCTGAAAAACATCCCCACAGCATGATGTTGCCACCACCATGCTTCACTGTAGGAATGGTATTGGCCTGGTGATGAGCGGTGCCTGGTTTCCTCCAAACATGATGCCTGGCATTCATGCCAAGAGTTCAGTCTTTCTCATCAGATCATAGAATTTTGTTTCTCAAGGTCTGAGAGTCCTTTAGGTGCATTTTGTAAAACTCCAGGCGGGCTGCCATGTGCTTTTTACTAAGGAGTGTCTTCCGTCTGGTCACTCTACCATACAGGTCTGATTGGTGGATTTCTGCAGAGATGGTTGTCCTTCTGGAAGGTTCTCCTTTCTCCAGAGGAATGCTGTATCTCTGACAGAGTGACCATTGGGTTCTCGGTCACCTTTCTGACCCCCAGGGTTCTTATGGAACTTAATGTAGAGATATCGAGACCCCTGTATTTGATTTTCAGAGAGTCAATTAGATCAGGAACGATACCAAAGGACTGGCGTATAGCAGAGGTAGTCCCAATATTTAAAAAGGGTATTAAAACTCACCCCGGTAATTATAGACATGTAAGTTTGACATCTATAGTGGGGAAATTACTCGAAGGTATATTAAGGGACAGCATACTTGAGTACTTGGATACCTCCATGGTTATAACTAGGAATCGGCATTGTTTTGTGAAGGACAGATCCTGTCAAACTAACTTAAGCTTCAACGAGAAAGTGAGTAGGAATTAATGGGATGTACTCTGAATGGGCTTCAGTGCTCAGTGGAATACTGCAGGGTTCAGTACTCGGACCTTTGTTTAACATATTCATTAATGACCTAGGATAGGGACTGGAAAGCACACTGTCAATTTTCGCAGCTGATACTAAGCTATATAGAGTAATTCATACAAAGATGTTGAGTCTCTACAGAATGACTTATCTAGACTTGAGGTCTGGGCAGATAAATGGAGAATGAGATTCAATACAGATAAATGTAAAGTTATACACTTTGGGGCTAAGAACATTCAGGCAGCCTATAAACTAAATGGGGAAAATGTAGGGATAACCGTAGTTGAAAAAGATTTGGGTGTGCTCATCAACAATAAACTTAGTAGCAGTACACAATGTCAAAATGCAGCAACAAAAGCAAGTAAGGTGTTAGCATGTATAAAACGGGGAATAGAGACCAGGGATGAGAGTGTAATCCTGCCACTGCATAAATCATTGGTGCGGCCACATCTGGAATATTGTGAAAAGTTCTGGGCACCTCACTATAAAAAAATATATCTTGGAACTCGAAAAGGTTCAGAGGCTAAACTGGTTAAGGGGTTAGAGGCACTGGATTATGAGGAAAGACTTAAAAGGTTAGATTTGTTGACACTGGAAAAAAGGCGACTGAGAGGAGACATTGTTAATATTTTTAAATACATTAAGGGACAATGCAAGGATTTATCAAACGATTAGTTTATAAAAAAAACACTACATAGGACACGAGGACACCCCCTGAGGTTAGAAGAAAAAAAAAATTCCATACACAACAGAGAAAAGGGTTCTTCACAGTAAGGATTTGGAATTCTCTGCCAGAGAAGGTAGTAATGGTGGACTCCAGCAATAAGTTTAAAAATGGATTAGCTAAATTCCTAGCGGAAAAAAATATCCAAGGATATAGCATTTGATTAATATAAAAAAAAATAAAAAAAATTATAATACAGGTTGAACTCGATGGACATTTTGTCTTTTTTTTTTTTTTCCAACCTCAACAACTATGTAACACTGGCTCACCAGGAGCTAAGGGTATATGTTTTTTTTATTTATAATTCTACAAAAACATTTTAAATACACTCTTACTATAAACACATGGGGGTAAATTTACGAAGGTGGGAGTTTTTTTAGAACTTGTGATGTTGCCCATAGCAACCAATCAGATTCTACTTAACATTTATCAAGCTGCTTCTAGAAGATAATAGATAGAATCTGATTGGTTGCTATAGGCAACATCACCAGTTCTAAAAAACTCCCACCTTAGTAAATTTCCCCCATGGAATATGTTTAGGAACTCTAAAATGAGTACTGCACGCATGTACAAATCTTCAAATAATAGGGCGCATCTTATTAGTATAAACAAAACTGGGAGTGACAAAACTACATGGTTAGAGTACGCTGATCAATCTGATGTGTGACATTTGTACATGTGTGTGCAAGGTTCTGAATCTGGGTAAAAAGGGTTCTGAGGCAGCGGCCACAGCTTTCTGGGTGTAGTATGGTATGCCGGCGGCCGGGATCCCGGCGACCAGCATACCGGCGCCGGGAGCCCGCCGGCATACCGACGGTATGGCGACGCAAATGAGCCCCTTGCGGGCTCGTTGCGCTCGCCACGCTATTTATTCTCCCTCCAGGGGGGTCGTGGACCCCCACGAGGGAGAATACCTGTCGGTATGCCGGCTGTCGGCAACCTGAAGACCACCCCTCTTTCTGACGCCACATTCTGTTGTGCTTCTTCTGCGATTTTGTAAGTGTGTAAAACCAATCCCTGTCTGGTTAATGTAGCAGCCGAGTGTCTCTAGTACCATCATGAAGTTGATTGTTGAAATTTCAAGCACAGCAGTGGAGTTAAAATCATAGAGCAGTTTGCAGAAGCAACAACTACAAAAGGTGATTTGTTGGATCCTGTTTTTTTTATATTACAGAGCTTGTTAAGAATCTTTTAATTTTTTTATATATATATAAAATAGAAGAATACATTTATTTTTGAGATATGCAGAAAGGATGTTTTGATCTCTGAAATATAATTTTTGTACCAGGACTTTGGAAGTAAACACAACTGTAAAAACACTGCAGGCATTAGCTATGTGAGAATTTAATAACCGAGGCATTGGCTATGTGAGAATTTATGTAGTTGTCAAAGAGCTGTGGTGTTATGCATAACTGAGATGAGCTGGAGCATTGGCAGACAATCGGACTATAGCAATACATAGACAAATTGTAGCAATACCACAGAAGGTATGCACTTTACAAACTTCCCAGGGAATTCTTCGCTGTTACCTGTTCAGCCCCATTGGATCCAATGGGGAAACAAATGCACTCCATTTGGATCGGTTTCCTTCTGCTATATTCTAGAATCCATCTTACAGGCTCCTGAAACGTTGTTCAGCACCTGCAAGGCATGAGGGACTGTCTGGTGCATCTCTCAATCGCTGACTGCTCCAGTCTACTAGTACCAACGACCATAGACAGACTCCCGAGAATATGTGGTAAGACTTAGCTTTGGATAGTCTGCCCTGCTCAGCCAGTGGCCTCCACATTTCTGCCAGCGATGTGTCGACCCAGGGCTGTAACTAGGGGTGTGCAAAGGGTGCCGCCACACAGAGTACAGAGCTCTGTGGATGGCATTGTCTCTGCCCCCTCGCCTATGGACCCTCCAGGCATTCACAATGCCATCTATGCAGCCGGTGTTGGGGCGCTTAGGGGGCAGGACCATCACAGAGCACTTCAGGAGCCCTCTTACCACACTGTGTTGATCCCCCTACATCGCAGAGTGATTTGGTTCCTAGTGGTAGATGTTTCAAACTTCTAGAGTACAGGTTCTCAAACTCTGTCCTCAGGACCCCACACAGTGCATGTTTTGCAGGTCTTCTCACAGAATCACAATTGAAATAATTATCTCCACCTGTGGACCTGTTAAAATGTGTTAGTGAGTAATTTATACACCTGTGCACCTGCTGGGTTACCTGCAAAACATGCACTGTGTGGGGTCCTGAGGACCGAGTTTGAGAACCTGTGTTCTAGAGAAGTAGAGAGGTTGCTCATGGTTTCCAATTTGCTTCTAGCTATCATTTTTCAAGTAGGTTCTATAAAATGATGGGTAGAAGCTAATTGACTGCAACTTCACTTTTCCACTCTTTAGCAAGCTTGATACATCTACCCTTTAGAGAGGTTTCTCCAGACTCCTAGAGCCAGCTGACTGTCTTGTTCTACCTTCTTTATCTGCCACTTCAACTTCAGAGGCACACCTGAGATCTGCAAGGTACAGGCTGTTTACTTTCATTAACCTGCCCTTTCCACCTGCATTGATTGGGCCCTGTCTAGGTGTTTGCAGACCCCTTCTGACCCTACTGCTGTGGGTTGCTCTTTGTATTTTCACAAGTTACGGTTCTCAGACTACTACACACTTATTTCCTCCACTGTAATATACTATTTTGATTCTGTATAGAGCAACCCTTTGGTTGTCTGGATGTATGCAGGATCTTTTGGTCAATACCCCATAGTATCGGGATGGGTAAATACCTGTTAGTTTGGTCTTGTGTCACACTTTCTATTGGGAGTTCTCCAACCAGTGTTAACTGTGCAGTGTATTCCACCTTGCATCTACCGCATGCGTTTTCTCTAACGTCCTAGTGGATGCTGGGACTCCGTCAGGACCATGGGGAATAGCGGGCTCCGCAGGAGACAGGGCACATCTAAATAAAGCTTTTAGGATCACATGGTGCGTACTGGCTCCTCCCCCTATGACCCTCCTCCAAGCCTCAGTTAGGTTTTTGTGCCCGTCCGAGAAGGGTGCAATCTAGGTGGCTCTCCTAAAGAGCTGCTTAGAAAAAGTTTTTTTAGGTTTAAATCTCAGTGAATCCTGCTGGCAACAGGATCACTGCATCGAGGGACTTAGGGGAGAGATTTCCAACTCACCTGCGTGCAGGATGGATTGGAGTCTTAGGCTACTGGACACTTAGCTCCAGAGGGAGTCGGAACACAGGTCCTCCTGGGGTTCGTCCCGGAGCCGCGCCGCCGATCCCCCTTACAGACGCTGAAGACGGAGGTCCGGAAAGCAGGCGGCAGAAGACTCCTCAGTCTTCATGAAGGTAGCGCACAGCACTGCAGCTGTGCGCCATTGTTGCTACACGTCTCACTGATTCAGTCACGGAGGGTGCAGGGCGCTGCTGGGGGCGCCCTGGGCAGCAATATTAAATACCTTTAGTGGCAAAATAAATACATCACATATAGCCATTAAGGCTATATGTATGTATTTAACCCAGGCCAGTTTTCTTAAAACCCGGGAGAAAAGCCCGCCGAAAAAGGGGCGGAGCTTATTCTCCTCAGCACTCAGCGCCATTTTCCTGCTCAGCTCCGCTGGTGAGGAAGGCTCCCAGGACTCTCCCCTGCACTGCACTACAGAAACAGGGTAACAAAGAGAAGGGGGGCATAATTTGGCGATATTGATATATTAAAAGCGCTTATATCAAAAACAACACCTTCTAGGGTTGTTTATATACATTTATAGTGCTTTTGGTGTGTGCTGGCAAACTCTCCCTCTGTCTCCCCAAAGGGCTAAGAGGGTCCTGTCTTCGATTAGAGCATTCCCTGTGTGGCTGCTGTGTGTCGGTACGTGTGTGTCGACATGTATGAGGACGATGTTGGTGTGGAGGCAGAGCAATTGCCGGTAATGGTGATGTCACCCCCTAGGGAGTCGACACCGGAATGGATGGCTTTAGTTATGGAATTACGTGATAATGTTAGCACATTACAAAAGTCAGTTGACGAAATGAGACGGCCGGAAAACCAGTTAGTACCGGCTCAGGCGTCTCAGACACCGTCAGGGGCTGTAAAACGTCCCTTACCTCAGTCAGTCGACACGGGTACCGACACAGATGAATCTAGTGTCGACGGTGAAGAAACAAACGTATTTTCCAATAGGGCCACACGTTATATGATCACGGCAATGAAGGAGGCTTTGCAGATCTCTGATACTGCTGGTACCTCAAAAAGGGGTATTATGTGGGGGGTGAAAAAACTACCTGTAGCTTTTCCAGAATCAGAGGAATTGAATGACGTGTGTGACGAAGCGTGGGTTAACCCAGATAGAAAACTGCTAATTTCCAAGAAGTTATTGGCATTATACCCTTTCCCACCAGAGGTTAGGGCGCGCTGGGAAACACCCCCTAGGGTGGATAAGGCGCTCACACGTTTATCAAAGCAAGTGGCGTTGCCGTCTCCTGATACGGCCGCCCTCAAGGATCCAGCAGATAGCAGGCTGGAAACTACACTGAAGAGTATATACACACATACTGGTGTTATACTGCGACCGGCAGTAGCCTCAGCCTGGATGTGCAGTGCTGGGGTAGTGTGGTTGGATTCTCTGACTGAAAATATTGATACCCTGGATAGGGACAGTATTTTATTGACTCTAGAGCAATTAAAGGATGCTTTTCTTTATATGCGAGATGCTCAGAGGGATATTTGTACTCTAGCATCAAGAGTAAGCGCGATGTCCATATCTGCCAGAAGAAGTTTATGGACGCGACAGTGGTCAGGTGATGCGGATTCCAAAAGGCATATGGAAGTATTGCCATATAAAGGAGAGGAATTATTTGGGGTCGGTCTTTCGGACCTGGTGGCCACGGCAACTGCCGGCAAATCCACTTTTTTACCTCAGACCCCCTCCCAACAGAAAAAGACACCGTCTTTTCAGCCGCAGTCCTTTCGCTCCTATAAAAACAAGCGACCAAAAGGACAGTCTTATCTGCCGCGAGGCAGAGGAAAGGGTAAGAGAGGGCAGCAAGCAGCCCCTGCCCAGGACCAGAAGCCCGCCCCGGGTTCTACAAAGCCATCAGCATGACGCTGGGGCTTTACAAGCGGACTCAGGAGCGGTGGGGGGTCGACTCAAGATTTTCAGCAATCAGTGGGCTCGCTCACAAGTGGACCCATGGATCCTGCAGATAATATCTCAGGGTTACATGTTGGAGTTCGAAAGGTCTCCCCCTCGCCGGTTCCTAAAGTCTGCTTTACCAACGTCTCCCTCAGAAAGGACGTCGGTTTTGGAAGCCATTCACAAGCTGTATTCTCAGCAGGTGATAGTCAAGGTACCCCTCCTACAACAGGGAAAGGGGTATTATTCCACACTATTTGTGGTACCGAAGCCGGACGGTTCGGTAAGACCTATTCTAAACCTGAAATCCTTGAACCTGTACATACAGAAATTCAAGTTCAAGATGGAGTCACTCAGAGCAGTGATAGCAAATCTGGAAGAAGGGGACTTCATGGTGTCCCTGGACATAAAAGATGCTTATCTGCATGTCCCAATTTACCCCTCACACCAAGGGTATCTCAGGTTCGTGATACAAGACTGTCATTATCAGTTTCAAACGCTGCCGTTTGGTTTGTCCACGGCCCCTCGGGTCTTTACCAAGGTAATGACCGAAATGATGGTTCTTCTACGAAGAAAAGGCGTATTAATTATCCCTTACTTGGACGATCTCCTGATAAGGGCAAAGTCCAGAGAACAGCTGGAAGTCGGTGTAGCACTAACCCAGGTAGTGCTTCAGCAACACGGGTGGATTCTGAATCTTCCAAAATCTCAATTGACCCCGACAACTCGTCTGCTGTTTTTACTGGGAATGATTCTGGACACGGTTCAGAAAAAGGTGTTTCTCCCGGAGGAGAAAGCAAGGGAGTTATCCGAACTTGTCAGGAACCTCCTAAAACCAGGAACTGTGTCAGTACATCAATGCACAAGAGTCCTGGGAAAGATGGTGGCTTCTTACGAAGCGATTCCATTCGGCAGATTCCATGCACGGACATTTCAGTGGGATCTGCTGGACAAATGGTCCGGATCGCATCTGCACATGCATCAGCGGATAACACTGTCACCAAGAACAAGGTTGTCTCTCCTGTGGTGGTTGCAGAGTGCCCATCTGTTAGAGAGCCGCAGATTCGGCATACAGGACTGGGTCCTGGTGACTACGGATGCCAGCCTACGAGGCTGGGGAGCAGTCACACAGGGAAGAAACTTCCAGGGCGTGTGGTCAAACCTGGAGACGTCCCTTCACATAAATATACTGGAGCTAAGAGCGATCTACAATGCTCTAAGCCTGGCAAAATCGCTGCTTCAGGGTCAGCCGGTGTTGATCCAGTCGGACAACATCACGGCAGTCGCCCACGTAAACCGACAAGGCGGCACGAGAAGCAGAAGAGCAATGACAGAAGCTGCAAGGATTCTGCGCTGGGCGGAGAATCATGTCATAGCACTGTCAGCAGTGTTCATCCCGGGAGTGGACAACTGGGAAGCAGACTTCCTCAGCAGACACGACCTTCACCCGGGAGAGTGGGGACTTCATCCAGAAGTCTTCCACATGATTGTGAACCGTTGGGAAAGACCAAAGGTGGACATGATGGCGTCTCGCCTCAACAAAAAATTGGACAGATATTGCGCCAGGTCAAGAGACCCTCAGGCAATAGCTGTGGACGCTCTGGTAACACCGTGGGTGTACCAGTCAGTGTATGTGTTCCCTCCTCTGCCTCTCATACCAAAGGTACTGAGAATTATACGGAAAAGAGGAGTAAGAACAATACTGGTGGCTCCGGACTGGCCAAGAAGAACTTGGTATCCGGAACTTCAAGAGATGCTCACGGAGGATCCGTGGCCTCTACCTCTAAGAAGGGATCTGCTTCAGCAGGGACCTTGTATGTTCCAAGACTTACCGCGTCTGCGTTTGACGGCATGGCGGTTGAACGCCGGATTCTAAAAGAAAAGGGCATTCCAGAGGAAGTTATTCCTACCTTGATTAAGGCTAGAAAGGAAGTGACTGTACAACATTATCACCGCATTTGGCGAAAATATGTTGCGTGGTGTGAGGCCAAGAAGGCTCCAACGGAAGAATTTCAATTGGGTCGATTCTTACATTTCCTGCAAGCAGGATTGTCTATGGGCCTAAAATTGGGGTCCATTAAAGTTCAAATTTCGGCCTTATCAATCTTCTTCCAGAAGGAATTGGCATCAGTGCCTGAAGTACAAACTTTTGTCAAAGGTGTACTACATATACAACCCCCAATAGTGCCGCCAGTGGCACCGTGGGATTTGAACGTAGTTTTGAATTTTCTCAAATCTCATTGGTTTGAGCCTCTAAAATCGGTAGATTTAAAATACCTTACATGGAAGGTAACCATGCTATTGGCCCTGGCTTCAGCCAGGAGAGTTTCAGAGTTGGCGGCTTTATCATACAAAAGCCCATATCTGATTTTCCATTCGGACAGGGCAGAACTGCGGACACGTCCTCATTTTCTCCCTAAGGTGGTTTCGGCTTTTCACTTGAACCAGCCTATTGTGGTGCCTGCGGCTACTAGCGACTTGGAGGACTCCAAGTTACTGGACGTTGTCAGAGCATTAAAAATATATATTTCAAGGACAGCTGGAGTCAGAAAATCTGACTCGTTGTTTATATTGTATGCACCCAACAAGATGGGTGCTCCTGCGTCTAAACAGACGATTGCACGTTGGATCTGTAGCACAATCCAACTTGCACATTCTGTGGCAGGCCTGCCACAGCCTAAATCTGTAAAGGCCCACTCCACAAGGAAAGTGGGCTCATCTTGGGCGGCTGCCCGAGGGGTCTCGGCATTACAACTTTGCCGAGCAGCTACGTGGTCAGGGGAGAACACGTTTGTAAAATTTTACAAATTTGATACTCTGGCTAAGGAGGACCTGGAGTTCTCTCATTCGGTGCTGCAGAGTCATCCGCACTCTCCCGCCCGTTTGGGAGCTTTGGTATAATCCCCATGGTCCTGACGGAGTCCCAGCATCCACTAGGACGTTAGAGAAAATAAGAATTTACTTACCGATAATTCTATTTCTCATAGTCCGTAGTGGATGCTGGGCGCCCATCCCAAGTGCGGATTGTCTGCAATACTTGTACATAGTTATTGTTACAAAGATCGGGTTATTACTATTGTTGTGAGCCATCTTTTCAGAGGCTACTTCGTTTTTTGTTATCATACTGTTAACTGGGTTCAGATCACAAGTTGTACGGTGTGATTGGTGTGGCTGGTATGAGTCTTACCCGGGATTCAAGATCCTTCCTTATTGTGTACGCTCGTCCGGGCACAGTACCTAACTGAGGCTTGGAGGAGGGTCATAGGGGGAGGAGCCAGTACGCACCATGTGATCCTAAAAGCTTTATTTAGATGTGCCCTGTCTCCTGCGGAGCCCGCTATTCCCCATGGTACTGACGGAGTCCCAGCATCCACTACGGACTATGAGAAATAGAATTATCGGTAAGTAAATTCTTATTTTCCACATTGCCATTTACAACCATGCCTAAAAATGTACATATTTAAAAATAAAAAGGTTTAGAGACCCCAACCCACCCTTTGCTCACAAAAACTCCCGACTACCTTGTCCTCCAGGGATGTTTTTGATGTATATTCGGTGGATGAGGACTCCTTAGCGTCCTTTGACGCTTGACATTGCCGCAGTCCTGTTAGAAAAGAGTAACTTATTTTAAAGCAATCAGAGAAGTTCAAAAAGTTCATTCTGGTCTGAAAACAGAGATGGCTGAACTCCACTGAAGAGTGAATGACCTGGAATGAAAACAAGAGGAACAGATTGCTCACCCGCTGGAATCTGAACAGGTCTCCTAGCTATGCACAGACATCCTACTGCTAGCCGACAAGGAAGCTGATCTTGATAACCTTCCAGAATCTGTGGAATCTGCCCACTTAGACTACTTTCTTCCTTCCAAGAGCTGACCATGGTTGTACCCCTAGAGACATCGCCTTATACTTGCATTATTATGTAGTGAAGGATCAAGTTAACGCAGATGCTCGGTGATCTGCTAGTATTCTCTAGTTTTTCTTTTAAGAAGCCAAAATTCCTAATTTTCCATGGCCTCCCCATTCACTCTGTCCTGATGCAGGGAAATAAAGAACATTATGACAATTCTGAGACCATAACATTAAAAATACAGATGGCGCTTCCCTTTAACTTTTGAAGTCAATTCAGATGATAGGGTTCTGGCTGCAAAGGTGCCTGATGAAGCCCTCCAATGGCTTTGCCATTTTAATATCTCGGGTCTTACTGCTACCCCGCAGGGACCTCTACTGTTCTCACCATCAATTCCTTTCCACTAAGGGCCATAAGACACTCCTGGCACAGTTGCACCTGGCTCTACTTTGCTCAAGCCATTTCTTTGTTTTCAGTTCTCAACTGGGATGTCCTATGGACACCCTGTGGACTCAATTCCTTTGGCCTTCTATTAGTTTTATGACTAACCAGACTTTTTAGATATATCTCAGATTCTCCTGTAGTCTGCTACAGGTTTGTTGCGTCACCTATATTTTCCTGCTACCATGCTTTCACATTGCCAATTCACTCCCACCTCCAGTCATACATTTATTTTTATTTGTGTGTCCTAATTAATGATTTTGCACATACCTTGTGAGTAATGATTCTTTCTGTATCCCTGACTGAGGAGAGGATTGGAGGAGGACCCCTATTAGGCTTCATACTGGTTTTAATTTAGTGCGGCTCACTAGCATTTAAAACTATAACCTGCTTTGTGGGTAGCTGTTGTTTCTTACTTTTATTTCTCTGACGTCCTAGTGGATGCTGGGAACTCCGTAAGGACCATGGGGAATAGCGGCTCCGCAGGAGACTGGGCACAAAAGTAAAGGTTTAGGACTACCTGGTGTGCACTGGCTCCTCCCCCTATGACCCTCCTCCAAGCCTCAGTTAGATTTTTGTGCCCGGCCGAGAAGGGTGCACACTAGGGGCTCTCCTGAGCTTCTTAGTGAAAGTTTAGTTTTAGGTTTTTTATTTTCAGTGAGACCTGCTGGCAACAGGCTCACTGCATCGAGGGACTAAGGGGAGAAGAAGCGAACCTGCCTGCTTGCAGCCAGCTTGGGCTTCTTAGGCTACTGGACACCATTAGCTCCAGAGGGACCGAACACAGGCCCAGCCTCGGAGTCCGGTCCCAGAGCCGCGCCGCCGGCCCCCTTACAGAGCCAGAAGCAAGAAGAGGTCCGGAAAAATCGGCGGCAGAAGACATCTGTCTTCAACAAGGTAGCGCACAGCACTGCAGCTGTGCGCCATTGTTACTCAGGCACACTTCACACTTCGGTCACTGAGGGTGCAGGGCGCTAGGGGGGGCTCCCTGAGCAGCAATGTAAACACCTTGGCTGGCGAAAATACACCACATATAACCCCCAGGGCTATATGGATGTATTTTAACCCCTGCCAGAACTCACCAAAAAGCGGGAGAAAAGGCCGCCGAGAAGGGGGCGGAGCCTATCTCCTCAGCACACGGGCGCCATTTTCCATCACAGCTCCGCTGGAAGGACGTCTCCCTGACTCTCCCCTGCAGTCCTGCACTACAGAAAAGGGTAAAAAAGAGAGGGGGGCACTAATTTGGCGCAGTTCTAATAATAACAGCAGCTATAAAGGGAAAAGCACGTTTTATAGTGGTATTCCTGTCTATATATAGCGCTCTGGTGTGTGCTGGCATACTCTCCCTCTGTCTCCCCAAAGGGCTAGTGGGGTCCTGTCCTCTATCAGAGCATTCCCTGTGTGTGGTGTGTCGGTACGATTGTGTCGACATGTTTGAGGAGGAAAATGAGATGGAGGCGGAGCAATTGCCTATTATAGAGTTGTCACCCCCTAGGGAGTCGACACCTGAGTGGCTGAGCTTATGGAAGGAATTGCGTGACAGTGTCAGTTCTTTACGAAAGACAGTTGACGACATGAGACAGCCGGCTACTCAGCTTGTGCCTGTCCAGGGGTCTCAAACGCCATCAGGGGCTTTAAAACGCCCGTTACCTCAAATGGCAGACACGGATACTGACTCCAGTGTCGATGATGAGGAGACAAACGTGACTTCCAGTAGGGCCACACGTTACATGATTGAAGCAATGAAAAATGTATTGCATATCTCTGATAATACAAGTACCACTAAAAAGAGTATTATGTTTGGTGAGAAAAAACTGCATATAGTTTTTCCTGTATCCGAGGAATTAAATGAAGTGTGTGATGAGGCGTGGGTTTCCCCCGATAAAAAACTGATAATTCCTAAAAGGTTATTGGCATCATACCCTTTCCCGCCAGAGGATAGGGCACGTTGGGAAACACCCCCTAGGGCGGATAAAGCGCTCACACGCTTGTCTAAACAGGTAGCACTACCCTCTCCTGATACGGCCGCCCTAAAGGAACCTGCCGATAGAAAGCAGGAGAATATCCTAAAATGTATATACACTCACACGGGTGTTATACTGCGACCAGCAATCGCCTCAGCCTGGATGTGCAGTGCGGGCGTGGCGTGGTCGGATTCCCTGACTGAAAATATTGATACCCTAGATAGGGACAGTATATTACTGACTATAGAGCATTTGAAAGATGCATTTTTATATATGCGTGATGCACAGAGGGATATTTGCCGACTGGCATCAAGAGTTAGCGCGCTGTCCATTTCTGCAAGAAGAGGTTTATGGACGCGGCAGTGGTCAGGTGATGCGGATTCTAAAAGGCACATGGAAGTATTGCCTTATAAGGGGGAGGAGTTATTTGGGGTAGGTCTATCAGACCTGGTAGCCACGGCAACTGCTGGAAAATCCACATTTTTACCCCAGGTAGCTTCTCAACCTAAGAAAACGCCGTATTATCAGGCGCAGTCCTTTCGGCCCCATAAGGGCAAGCGGGCAAAAGGCGCCTCATTTCTGCCCCGTGGCAGAGGGAGAGGAAAAAGGCTGCAGCAAACAGCCAGTTCCCAGGAACAAAAGCCCTCTCCCGCCTCCGCAAAGTCCTCAGCATGACGCTGGGGCTTTACAAGCGGACTCAGGCACGGTGGGGGCCCGTCTCAAGAAGTTCAGTGCGCAGTGGGCCCACTCGCAAGTGGACCCCTGGATCCTTCAGGGGTACAAATTGGAATTCGAGACGTCTCCCCCTCGCCGTTTCCTAAAGTCTGCTTTACCGACGTCTCCCTCAGACAGGGAGGCAGTATTGCAAGCCATTCACAAGCTGTATTCCCAGCAGGTGATAATCAAGGTACCCCTCCTGCAACAGGGAAAGGGGTACTATTCCACACTATTTGTGGTACCGAAGCCGGACGGCTCGGTGAGACCAATTTTAAATCTAAAATCCTTGAACACTTACATACAAAGGTTCAAATTCAAGATGGAGTCACTCAGAGCAGTGATTGCAAACCTGGAAGAAGGGGACTATATGGTCTCTCTGGACATCAAAGATGCTTACCTACATGTCCCAATTTACCCTTCTCACCAAGGGTACCTCAGGTTTGTGGTACAGAACTGTCACTATCAGTTTCAGACGCTGCCGTTTGGATTGTCCACGGCACCCCGGGTCTTTACCAAGGTAATGGCCGAAATGATGATACTCCTTCGAAAGAAGGGAGTTTTAGTTATCCCTTACTTGGACGATCTCCTGATAAGGGCAAGATCCAGGGAACAGTTGGAAGTCGGGGTAGCACTATCTCAGATAGTGCTGCGGCAGCACGGTTGGATTCTCAATATTCCAAAATCGCAGCTGATCCCGACGACACGCCTTCTATTCCTAGGGATGATCCTGGACACAGTCCAGAAAAAGGTGTTTCTCCCGGAGGAGAAAGCCAGGGAGTTATCCGAGCTAGTCAGAAATCTCCTAAAACCAGGCCAAGTCTCAGTGCATCAATGCACAAGGGTCCTGGGAAAGATGGTGGCTTCTTACGAAGCAATCCCATTCGGCAGATTCCACGCAAGAACCTTCCAGTGGGATCTGCTAGACAAGTGGTCCGAGTCGCATCTTCAGATGCATCAGCGGATAATCTTGTCACCAAAAACAAGGGTGTCTCTCCTGTGGTGGTTGCAGAGTGCTCATCTTCTAGAGGGCCGCAGATTCGGCATTCAGGACTGGGTCCTGGTGACCACGGATGCCAGCCTGAGAGGCTGGGGAGCAGTCACACAGGGAAGAAATTTCCAGGGCTTGTGGTCAAGCCTGGAGACATCACTTCACATAAATACCCTGGAGCTAAGGGCCATCTACAATGCTCTAAGCCTAGCAAGACCTCTGCTTCAAGGTCAGCCGGTGCTGATCCAGTCAGACAACATCACGGCAGTCGCCCACGTAAACAGACAGGGCGGAACAAGAAGCAGGAGGGCAATGGCAGAAGCTGCAAGGATTCTTCGCTGGGCGGAAAATCATGTGATAGCACTGTCAGCAGTGTTCATTCCGGGAGTGGACAACTGGGAAGCAGACTTCCTCAGCAGACACGACCTCCACCCGGGAGAGTGGGGACTTCACCCAGAAGTCTTCCACATGATTGTGAACCGTTGGGAAAAACCAAAGGTGGACATGATGGCGTCCCGCCTCAACAAAAAACTAGACAGGTATTGCGCCAGGTCAAGGGACCCTCAGGCAATAGCTGTGGACGCTCTGGTAACACCGTGGGTGTACCAGTCAGTGTATGTGTTCCCTCCTCTGCCTCTCATACTCAAGGTACTGAGAATCATAAGAAGGAGAGGAGTAAGGACTATACTCGTGGCTCCGGATTGGCTAAGAAGGACTTGGTACCCGGAACTTCAAGAGATGCTCACATAGGAACCGTGGCCTCTACCTCTAAGAAGGGATCTGCTCCAGCAGGGACCCTGTCTGTTCCAAGACTTACCGCGGCTGCGTTTGACGGCATGGCGGTTGAACGCCGGATCCTGAAGGAAAAAGGCATTCCGGATGAAGTCATCCCTACCCTGATCAAAGCCAGGAAGGATGTAACCGCACAACATTATCACCGTATTTGGCGTAAATATGTTGCGTGGTGCGAGGCCAGGAAGGCCCCTACAGAGGAATTTCAACTGGGTCGTTTCCTGCATTTCCTGCAAACAGGACTGTCTATGGGCCTAAAATTAGGGTCCATTAAGGTTCAAATTTCGGCCCTGTCGATTTTCTTCCAGAAAGAACTGGCTTCAGTTCCTGAAGTTCAGACGTTTGTCAAGGGGGTACTGCATATACAACCTCCTTTTGTGCCTCCAGTGGCACCTTGGGATCTCAATGTAGTTTTGGGGTTCCTAAAATCACATTGGTTTGAACCACTCACCACTGTGGACTTAAAATATCTCACATGGAAAGTGGTAATGCTGTTGGCCCTGGCTTCAGCCAGGCGTGTCTCAGAATTGGCGGCTTTATCCTATAAAAGCCCTTACCTAATTTTTCATACGGACAGGGCAGAATTGAGGACTCGTCCTCAATTTCTCCCTAAGGTGGTTTCAGCGTTTCACCTGAACCAGCCTATTGTGGTACCTGCGGCTACTAGGGACTTGGAGGACTCCAAGTTGCTGGACGTAGTCAGGGCCCTGAAAATATATGTTTCCAGGACGGCTGGAGTCAGGAAATCTGACTCGCTGTTTATCCTGTATGCACCCAACAAGCTGGGTGCTCCTGCTTCTAAGCAGACTATTGCTCGTTGGATTTGTAGTACAATTCAGCTTGCACATTCTGTGGCAGGCCTGCCACAGCCAAAATCTGTGAAAGCCCATTCCACGAGGAAGGTGGGCTCATCTTGGGCGGCTGCCCGAGGGGTCTCGGCGTTACAACTTTGCCGAGCAGCTACTTGGTCAGGGGCAAACACGTTTGCTAAATTCTACAAATTTGATACCCTGGCTGAGGAGGACCTGGAGTTCTCTCATTCGGTGCTGCAGAGTCATCCGCACTCTCCCGCCCGTTTGGGAGCTTTGGTATAATCCCCATGGTCCTTACGGAGTTCCCAGCATCCACTAGGACGTCAGAGAAAATAAGAATTTACTTACCGATAATTCTATTTCTCGTAGTCCGTAGTGGATGCTGGGCGCCCATCCCAAGTGCGGTTTGTCTGCAATACTTGTACATAGTTATTGTTACAAAAATCGGGTTATTATTGTTGTGAGCCATCTTTCCAGAGGCTCCTCTGTTATCATGCTGTTAACTGGGTTCAGATCACAGGTTATACGGTGTGATTGGTGTGGCTGGTATGAGTCTTACCCGGGATTCAAAATCCTTCCTTATTGTGTACGCTCGTCCGGGCACAGTATCCTAACTGAGGCTTGGAGGAGGGTCATAGGGGGAGGAGCCAGTGCACACCAGGTAGTCCTAAAGCTTTACTTTTGTGCCCAGTCTCCTGCGGAGCCGCTATTCCCCATGGTCCTTACGGAGTTCCCAGCATCCACTACGGACTACGAGAAATAGAATTATCGGTAAGTAAATTCTTTTTTTTTTTTATGCTGTTTACACCAATTCAGATCATTTTGGATTCCTTTCTCTGGATATTAATGGTCGACTTATTTATTTTATTTCCAACCCCCCCCCCCCCCCTTCCATTTTCCCCATTTAGTTAGTTATTTATTTATTTCGAATGGGAGCAGCTTTTTGTGAACAAATAAAAGCATTTAATTGTATTTGAAAATAAATAAAACCCATTTAGCCCAGTGGGGAGATATTTATTGTGCATTTCTGTGCGTTTTTAACTTTATTTTTAAGTGTATTTATAACTCTGCCTTTTCCACTTAGGAGAGTTCAACACGCATCTACAAAATTTTAAAAAAGTCCATTTATTTCAATGGGAACGCATTGCGGTTGACAAGCATTTACATATGCAGTTAACACATGCGTTTGGGTTGGCTTGAAAATTTTGTAAACTTCCTGTTTTCAGACGGGAAGCTCGCACGTGCAGAAGGGTGTGACTGGCATTATGGATGCTGAGAAGCTGACAAACAACATACAAGTACACCCAAAACTTTACGATGACACCCATGGTCACCATTACAGCCATAATAAAAATGAAAACCACTGGGAGACTGCCTACCAGGAGGAGGTTCCAAACTGGGAGTCCCTTACTCAGCTGGAAAGAAGTACAAAGGGTATTTGTTTACTTTTTTTTTTTTTTTTTTACTATATCTGTATATTTTAGTCTATGCCCTATCTCATGCTTGTGTCCTAGCAATGTTGCATTTATTTAATAGCTTGTCATGCATGTTCATACTTTTCTAATTACCAATACTTGCTGCATGCTTCCTTGACAATTTACATGCATGATTCAAGCCATGTTCCGCTGTTGTCCTGTAAATGGAAAAAGTACATACGCACATTCAAAAATAAAATAATATTATGTGTTTTTTAAACAGCCAGAGAACTGCATGTGAAGTGGCGGACGTTTAAGGATGGATTCCGGAAGGACCTTCATGCTACCTCTTCTGCACCTATCGGCTATGTAGCTCACAAACTCAAGGGAACACCCACTGTTTAAGCAGCTTGTGTTCCTTAAGCCCAGAATGGAACTTCGCGGGCATGTATTAGATAGATGTGAATATATTATTTAGTATCCTTAATATTTAAAAAAAATTAAAACCTTGTATATCACGTTGGGAAACATTGATGAATATCCCAATGATCTGTCATCTCTGCTACCATTGGCTCAGTGGAAGCATCAAGTTTATCTGGCAACCCCAATGAGTGCCCACCAACTTCAACATTAGAGAAGCAAAACTCCTCTAACTTCCAGGATATTTTCAGGACACCCTCAGAGCAGGAAAAAGAAGAAGCCAGTTGACAACTGGGACACAGTCCATCACACTTGTCCCACATTATTAAGGGCTTGAAAGAAGAGTTGAAAAGTCACATAGCATTGGAAACTGTTCCCCTATTGCCATCCAATGAAGATCAGGCATTCGTGTGTTGTAAAAGCTTGACAGGCGATGTAAGAAATTTAAGCCTGACTGATCATTAATACAGTTATCTCAAACCATATTCCAGTTATTGACAGTCCCTGGAAGATTCCAACTCTATGGATAATTAAGACTATAATTGTAGTTCTCTTAAACATGTGTTACCATTACTATTCATCATGCATTCTCACTGTATGCTTCCAGTGCAATGGCCAATAAACGTATGCTTGTCAAATCCTACCTCACTTTCCAACTTTTGGTCTACCTGGTAATATACACATTGACATTGATGGGTTCCGTGTACAGTACCTCCTGGGGTTTACGGAACCAGCACGGTTACCTTTTGCTAATGGACAGGACAAATGTCTGTATATTTCAGTGTTTAAAAATGTGTATGTTGGGTTCCTTATGCAATGTTACATTTGTTATACTAACTTTGTAAAAACATCTTTCACCAGGTCATGTGTATTTGTTTCCCATTACCAATTTTATGCACTCTGTATTAACAATATACCAAAACTAGAATTCATCTGTGAAATAGCATTAAATGTAAGTTTAAAGTTGTGGCAGAAAAAACAGGAAATTCCTTTTGCATTCTTTAAATTGTGTTGCACTCAGGATTCTTGGTTCCAATGTGTATCTTTTACTGCGTAGGTAAGATTTTACTACGTGGTACAACAAAAAACATTGTGTTAAAAATGAATGCTTACAGTATGTAGATCTGAAGGTAGTACTTTATATACCTATGTTAAAAAAACATATAACGGTTTTATTTATTGTTTATAATAAATAAAAATAGAAAAAAGGCAAATGTTGGTTTATTTTTATTTAATTAACAAATGCAAGCAGAGGCAACATAACCGTTCTCATATTGCATACATATTGCCCTCTCAGGTGACATGGAAACACATTGCATACTCTCCTTCCTTCGATGCTCCAGGTTGTTTACCTTGCTGGCTACTTTTTCCATACCACTTGATATAATGTCTTCTGCAATCCCCCTCCACATCCATCAAGTTTGTGGCCAGGAGAAATATCTACTTTGTGATCAAGATGCCAAAAGCTCACTCAACAAATAGCTCTGGCCAGTCTATAAAAAAAAAATTCCCCTTTTATTTTTGAAAATAGTTAAACACACATAATACACAAAAATACAGACTAGGTATATCAGCAAATTAAAAAGAAATAATAGTGCACACAACAAATAGCATGTTGATATAACAGTATAAATGATCAGCTACATTTTTGTTGTAAATATGGGGTACAAAACATAAAAACAACAAATAATAAAAACCATAATATAAGCAGACAAACAAGTATATATCAATGACAAAAGGGGTAAAGTAGGAAGCGGAAGGAGGTATAGGATGATATGGAGGCAATCTTCTGTAGCCCAGGTAAGAGTCTATGATCTGTAGAATACCAGGGGTCCCAGGTGGTGTGGAATTTTGGTACTGTATCATGTAACAAAGCAGTTGTTGCTAGATACCACACTTTAAGCAATTAGAAATCGACAATTCAAGGGCTTGTTTCCAATTTGGAGAGATCAACTTTTTAGCTGTATTAAAAACATGGCAGCTTAACTTGTTTTGTGATTTAGCTAGTGACCTGAGGGGGGGTTGTTGTTGTTGTTATTATTATCAGCTATTTATATAGCGCAAACATATTCTGCAGCGCTTTACAGAGAATATTTTGGCCATTCACATCAGTCCCTGCCCCAGTGGAGCTTACAATCTATTTTTCCCTACCACATGTACACGCAAACACATTCACGCTAGGGTTAATTTTGTTGGGATCCAGTGAACCTACCGGTATATTTTTGGAGTGTGAGAGGAAACCGGAGTAACCAGAGAGAACCCACGCAAATCCACACAGTTAGGGCCTTGGTGGGAATGGAACCCATGACCTCAGTGCTGTGAAGCAGTAATGCTAACCATTACACCATCCATACTGCCCACAAAGAAGCATATAGAGGGTCCTTAAAAGGTGAGATACCCACCCTGTTAATGGCCTAATTCGAGGTTGATTGCAAAAGCTAAATCTTCCTCTAATGGGCAAACCCATATGCACTGCTGGTGGGGCAGATGTAACATGTGCAGAGAGAGTTAGATTTGGGTGGGTTATTTTGTTTCTGTGCAGAGTAAGTACTGGCTGCTTTATTTTTACACTGCTATTTAGTCAGCAAAGATCTGATGACCCCTGGACAATATGGCTTAGTCGTTCATGTACAAGGTACCAACAGGCGTATACTTTAAACTAAGTTTCTTCATAGTTGGCATTAATCGGCCAGTTTATAATTCAAGACTTCTTGCTGGTGATCAATACTTTTCTTGGGTAATGGTTTCATTCTATTTACTGGCAAAGCAAAAACCATGTTGGCTATAAACACTTCAGAATGTTAAACATTCATTCCTAAAGGTGGGTTCTGATATTTGCAAATTAAAGTCAATGTCTATCTTCTGGACAGAAGTTAATTCACGTTGTTGCAGCAAGCTCCAACATGTACTGGGAGTAATGCCAGGGCTAGTTGGGGTAGCCATCAGTACCACCAACTAATGTTTTTTTCAGGGTGAGGGAGAGGGAGGGTAAATTATTTTAATAAGTGACTCTGCTCATGTCATCTGCAAAAGCCACTGATTTCTGTTGAAGCATGCAGAGATACTCCTAAAACGCACAATAGTTGTATCTCTTATAGGCCCTAATTCAGAGTTGATTGCAGCAGCAATTTTGTTACCAGTTGGGCAAAACCATGTGCAGATGTAACATGTGCAGAGAGAGTTAGATTTGGGTGGGGTGTGTTCAAACTGAAATCTAAATTGCAGTGTAAAAATAAAGCAGCCAGTTTTTACCCTGCACAGAAACAATATAACCCACCCACGTCTAACTCTCTCTGCAAATATTATATCTGCCTCCCCTGCAGTGCACATGGTTTTGCCCAACTGCTAAAATATTTCCTGCTGCGATCAACTTGGAATTACCCCCTTGTTAGCAGTTGAGCAAAACCATGTGCATTGCAGGTGGGGCAGATGTAACATGTGCAGAGAGAATTAGATTTGGGTGGGGTGCGTTCAAACTGAAATCTAAATTGCAGTGTAAAAATAAAGCAGCCAGTATTTACCCTGCACAGAAACAAAATAACCCACCCAAATCTAACTCTCTCTGCACATGTTATATCTGTCCCCCCTGCAGTGCACATGGTTTTACCCAACTGCTAACAAATTTGCTGTTGCGATCAACTCTGAATTACCCCCGTAGAGTGGTGTTGCTATTTAAAGGGGACAACGTAAATTTTTGCACCTTCAGAGTAGCGCTGGGCTCTTGCTGAAGACCCAAGAATTAAGATGTCAAAATCTGCAGACAAAACTAAGCTTCATAAGGTTAACATGGAGCAAAGCATTAAGCACAAATTAAGCTAGACAGAACAATAGCAGATGTGGTTCAAAATAGAAGATTATAAGGCAATAGATTTAGTTAATTGTCGTACATTACATGGGTGTGTACCGATCCCGGCAGTGGAATGCTGGAGGGGGGGATCGCAATAAGCCCCTTGCGGGCTCGCTTCAGTCGCCATGGGTTCTATTCCCACTCTATGGGTGTCATGGACACCCACGAGTGGGAATAGACCCTGTTGGTCGGCATTCTGAGCGGGTGTTGGACAGCTGCTCCAATTACTGATATGGAGTGCATAAAATGAGGCATGGATGCATATAAAACAAATTACATTTTGCTATGGAATAAAACTTTACTTACCCTGCATCCTTAATATGGGGTTAGAAAACCAGTGCACTCCAGTACTATAAAATGTCAGTTGTGTTTTATAGTGTCTCCATCCAATGCAGAAATAGCCTACAGTGATCCTTCAGACACCTCTATTGCACAGCTGCAAAGGCTCTATTGCACACCAATGGACTGATCAAAGCTGCTTTCAGTGTATATGTATTCCATAATCGCAGAAATTGCTTACCGCACTTGGAGTCACAGCCCCTTAGTTAAATCATAGGTGTGATACGTGTGCATATACTTAGTTTATGAAATGTGTGTGTGTGTATAATAGATAAAAAAAAAATATATATATATATATATATATATATATAAAATATGCTGTATTTCTGGCATTTAAATAATAAACTTGTGCTGGAATTTCTGTTTAACTTTCCACTTTAAAAAAACACAACACCTGTATAGTGGCCCATATCACTGCATGGTAACTGATTTGCAATAAACACATTTACAAATTTGCGTAACAGTTAGAAATAATTTATATTAGAATATATAATAATAATTTTTATATACCTATCCAGGGAGTGCAATTCATTACCACGTAAGGGATGAGGGAAGCAAATTTTTATGAACTCTGAAAGGAACACAACATTCCTATTGTATTTCACCTCTGCCGTTTGATTAGTTGATAGCGGTACGCTGATTAGCGGAGTCATTAAAAGTTTAGTCTTCTCGATTATATTCTTTTTAATCTGTCTAACATCTATTGTTGGCCATTTATGCTAATACTTCCCAAAGGATTTTACCCTACTGGAGAAAGTTTATCTGTGATACCTCTACCGTTTTACATATTAATAAGGTAGCTGGATTCTAGAATATTCCAAGTAGGCACAACTAGCGACACACTTTTTCTCAAGTTACATTTATCACGTTGAATTTGGGTACTTGATTCTATGGGGTATATTCAATTAGGGTCGGATCCATTCCGACATGCATTTGTCGGAATGGATCAGACAAGGGCTATTCAAAGCCCATCTCAATTCGACTTTAAAAAAGTCAAATTGAGATGAGAGAGGGGTGAGCCGCGGGCAGCGCTGCAGTCGGATGTGGCACAGCTGCCAGACATCACGGCAGCGTCCACCTGGCTCCAGCAAGCGGGACCTCACTTGCTGGAGCTGGGCGGACGCTGCCGTGAACGGCGGCTATTACACATCCTCCTGTAGCGCTGCTCTCTCCCGTCTGCCCACGGCTCTCCCCCCTCTCCTCCTCTCAGGTCCCCCATCTCAGTTCGACTTTTTTTTTTAGTCCAACTGAGATGGTCGGAAACTTGGTCAAAACCTGTCGAATTTGGCCCTGTTTCCCACAGAAGTACGCGAATCGGCAGCTATACCGCCGAATCACGTAGTATTCAACAAGTCGAATTCCCCGACTTGTCGAATAAAAATGCTTTGGAATGAATAGGTTGGAACCCCTTCCGACCTGAAAAAGTCGACCTTAAGTGAATATACCTCTATACCCCTGAAGAAGTTCTTCAGGGCGAAACGCATTGGATTTATGCTTTAATTCTACTTCAGTATCAGATTGTGATTCAGCGTCCACAAAGAAACATGTTGTACTGAACATGAATTGGATAAACACACACCATACTTTTGTTAAACTGTAAAGAAGCTATTCATGTACTATTGTGCATTTTTAACATTTTTATTGTGAATAATTTTTACTCAGACTTGTAAACAATTTTTTATTGATAAATGTACCAATAATATTTATCATTTGATCTCGCATGGTATAAATAAGGAACATCGTTACTAGCACTTGCAGATCATCACATATATATATATATATATATATATATATATATATAATAGAATTTTTCTGTTTCATCCCCAGTACTTATATTTAAGGGGGGGGGGGGGCTGTTTGCGCAGAACATATGTGTCCGCATATTTGAAATAATGCAACGCCACTTTAAAATAACAGTATTATTCTCAGGCTGTATACTGTGGTTATTTTGCCCACTGCAATTAAACTACACAGTTCTTGAGTAGAAGTTTAGGACAGAGTAATGAGGACCCTTTTTTTATTATCATTAATGTCTTATTTGGTGTTTTATGCTGTTTTGTTTTGTATAATTTTTCTGGAGGGGCAGATTTGATTATTGCATTGACAGGCCTGGACACATGGGTGATACTTGTGGATTTTTGAGCAATGTTATGTATGGCTAAAGTAAAACATTTTTTGCATTGAATTAAGAAGAGTTTTAGGGGTATATTCAATTGAAGTCGAAAACTGCCGTCTGTCAAAGACTGCAGTTTTCGACTTTTTAAGGTCGAATCCCGATTCGACCTATTCAATATTTTGCAAAATTTTTCGACAAGTCGATGAATTCGACTTGTCGAAAAGCACGTGGATCGGAGGAATAGCTGCTGATCCACGTGTTGATGTCAAAAACGGGGCCAAATCCGACATGTTTTGGACCCCTTTTCGACCATCTCACTAAATCAGGTGTATCTGACGAGGACTTTGAAATACATGTAGATGTTCCTGCTCTAAGCAAATCCTACAAATCACTGATGATAAGGAATCCTCTACTGTCACTAAGAAAACTGCTGGAGCCGGGTGGAAGCTGCCGTGAGGTCGGGCGGCTGAGTGACATCCTGCTGCTGTACTAATCCGTAGCGCTGATCTCCCTGTATGCCCGCCGGCTGTCCACCCCCGCGGCTCGCCTCCCCCTCTCCTCCTCTGGGTCCCATCTAAATTTCGACTTGAAAAAGTTGAATTTCAGATGGGATTGAATAGGAGTTGTCTGATCTATTCCGACAAATACATGTCGGAATGGATCCGACTTTAATTGAATATACCCCTAAATAGGTATTGTTGAAAGTGAATGAATAGCTGCTAAGTGTCATCTGTCACTCTGAAATGGATGATCTGACATTTGATACATCATGATGTCAATGTGTAATAGGAAGAATTTTACATTTCTTTATGCAGTTTTTACACCGATAATGTATTGTATTGTGATGATAATTCTATGAGGAAGGACCATTTATCTGGAGTACATGAACACCTGTCCAGTTTAAATACCTTGTGTTGCCTGGTAATGTTACCCATATATCTTACCGTACAGTCTTCTTGTACACTCCTTTTATTCAAGGCTCAGGTTTAATCTTCACTGTTTTATCTAGAATATTGTATAACGTACGTTATCCTTGTTTCATTTCATGCATTCGCTGAAACCGTTTCTTATTTCCACATTAGAGTCCTCATAGCCTTACCATGAGAACCAGCGGAAGCCCAAAATTTGCCATGAAAACACGTCAAGCTTTTTACCTACATACCACAAAGCTGACCAGGATTGCCCGGCGGATATGCCGTGATATTTTCCATCCACAGTATGCTGCACGACATCCTTACATGCCTATCAACAGTGCCGCAATCAAAGCAGAGTGTAAGTATTTATGAGCTGGGAATATTTATACACATTATTATATTGTTTCTAATTTGATATTTCTCTTATGTCCTAGAGGATACCATTTAGTACCATGTGGTATAGACAGGTCCACTAGGAGCCATGGGCACTTTAAGAAATCAATAGTGTGCGCTGGCTCCTCCCTCTATGCCCCTCCCACCGGACTCAGTTTAGAAAATGTGCCCGGAGCAGCCGGTCACGCTTAGGGAAGCTCCTGAAGAGTTTTCTGCATTTATTTTCTGTTTGTTATTGTCAGACAGGGGTGGTTGGCACCAGCCTGCCTGCTTCATTGTACTTAGGGGGAGGGCCCAACCTCCTATAGGGTTAATGGACCCGTTCCCCGCTGACAGGACACTGAGCTCCTGAGGGAACCATTCGCAAGCCCCACCACGGCGAGCGTACAGTCCCGCAGCACGCCGCCACCCCTAACAGAGCCAGAAGTTAAAATTGTGGTGAGTACTATGCCGGCGTCCCGGTTAGCGGGTCGCTGGCTATTATGGCGGCACAAGGGTAGAAGCGCAGCTCTGAGTGCAGGCTGCGTCTCCAGGCGCAGATCAGCATTGCTGCACCGCTATGAGGGGTGAGCTGAGCCGTTTTTAAACAACTACACACACTGGCACAGCGCTTACAGGGGCTCTGACCCACTGTTAAGCACCAAAATCACCTCAGCCAATATAAAAAAAAACGAGAAGACCGCGTGCCATTGAGGGGGCGGGGCTTCACTATGAGCGGATCCAGCAGCTCACCAGCACCATTTTCCTTCTGCAGCTATACACAGACAGACTGGCAGGGAAGTGCAGCTCCTCCACAGTGACTCCAGATTACCTCAGTGGTACCAGGGGGTCATAGCAAGGGAGAGAGGGGGGGGGGGGGGGATCAGTATGAGAATACTAAGCCCTATTAAGGGTACTTAGTTGGCGACCCAGCCAAGCTTGGCATTAGCTATAAGGGTGTGGTGTGGCTGGCTCTATCATACTTTGTGTCTCCCTAGAGGGCTCTGTGTGGGTTAACTGTGCTTTTAACCTTTCTCCTGTGTGGGTGTGTTCTTTCACATTTCACAATGTCAAAGGAGTGTGTCTCATGCATGGCAGAGTGTTTTTCTTCCCCAGGGGTATCACTACAGTGTACTCAGGATAGTACACATTCTCAGACTAGTGGGTCCGAACCAGTATGGTTGGATTCATTAAAAAGGATGATCTCAAATATTTCACATAAATTGTCCCAAAATGAGAGACGCAATACTTAAGACAGTCTGTGGATGACCTGATGAATAGAGATTCAGTGTCCATACCAGCGTCTCAGACCCCTACCATTTGTCCACAAAAGCGTACACTGGCCCAGATCCTGTAGGCTGACACTGATGATGCTCTATTAGTTGCAGAGGAGGGTGAGGTGGACTCGGGAGGTGGGGATGCAGCTCTGTCACAAGTAATACAGGCCCTAATAGAAGCTATTAGAATGGTCCTGCACATTCCTGACAAAGTGACAGAGGAAGATGAGGAATCTTATTTTAATGTAAAAAAGATATCCTCTGCTACTTTCCCTGCATCTAAGGAATTAAATTCTCTATTTGAAGATACTTTGATTATTCCTGATAATTAGTTTCAGATCCCTAAAAGGTTACTGGCATCCTTCCCTTTTCCTCATGATGATAGAAAAAAATGGGAAAACCCACTGATTGTTGATGCATCGGTATCTCGGTTGTCACGTAAGATAATCTTACCTGTCCCGGGGGCAGCCTCCTTAAAGGACACGGCTGACCGCAAGATTGAGACCACTCTCAAATATCTGTACATAGCTGTGGGGGTGGCCCAAAGACCCACAACAGCTTGTGCATGGATCACTAGGGCCATTGCAAAATGGTCAGGTAACCTAATTGAGGGGTTAGATTCCATATACAGGACTCTGCAAATTTTATAGTGGAGGCCATAAAAGAGAGCCTTTCTCAATGCACGCACCACGGCCATGGCAGTGTCAGCACGCAGGGGCCTATGGCTACATCAGTGAACTGCGGATGCGGATTCCAGAAAGGTGTGGAAAGCCTACCATTCACAGGTGAGGCCCTGTTTGGAGATGAACTAGATACGTGGATATCCAAGGCTACAGCGGGTAAATCTACATACCTTCCTTCCGCAGTCCCTCCAGCTAGGAAGACCTACTCTGCTCCAACTCTGCAGTCCTTTCGGACAGCAAAATTTAAAAATAAAGCCAAAGGTTCTTCTACAGCCTTCAAAGGCAATAGAGGTAAACCCAGAAAACAAGCAACTGCAGGTTCACAGTACCAGAACTTAGGTTCTGTTTCCTCAAAGCCTTCAACATGACGGTGGACTGCACTGCCTGGAAGACCAGCAGGTGGGAGCCCGATTTAAAAGATTTAATTCACATATGGGCAACATCATGCCAGGATCCCTGGGTCAAAGAGCTCATTGCCCCGGGGTACAGACACGAGTTTCAGGAACTCCCACCTCACAGATTCTTCAAATCAGGCTTACCAGCTTCTCAGGAGGCAAGTATAATTTTACAGGATGCAATTCAAAAACTGGTACAGACTCGGGTCATTGTTCCAGTTCCATCTCCGCTACAGAACAAAGGTTATTATTCCAACCTGTTTGTGGTACAGAAACCGGACGGTTCGGTAAGACCCATTTTAAACCTCAAATCACTGAACCCGTATTTACGGGTGTTCAAATTCAAGATGGAGTCTCTGAGAGCAGTGATCTCAGGTCTGGAGGAAGGGGAGTTCTTGGTGTCTCTGGATATCAAGGATGCGTATCTTCATATCCCAATCTGGCCGTCTCATCAGGCTTATCTAAGGTTTGCATTACAGGTCCAGTTCCAGGCCCTGCCATTTGGCCTCTCCACGGCACCGAGGGTGTTCACCAAGGTAATGGCAGAGATGATGTTTCTCCTCCGCAAACAAAGATTGAACATAATCCCGTACCTGGACGATCTGCTGATAAAAGCACCATCCAGGGAGCGGTTGTTGGACAACATTGCCCTCTCAATTCGAGTACTCCGGGATCACGGGTGGATTCTAAACCTACCAAAATCTCACCTGGAACCAACCACGGAGGCTTCCGTTCCTGGGGATGATACTGGATACGGAGGCACAGAAGGTATTCTTTCCATTGAAAAAGTCATTGGTAATCCAGTCGATGGTGTGGGATGCTCTAAAACCAACCCGGATATCAGTGCATCTATGCATTCACCTTCTGGGAAAGATGGTAGCTGCTTATGAGGCGCTGCAGTACTTAAGGTTGCACGCAAGGTCCTTCCAGCTGGATCTGTTGGACAAATGGTCCGGATCACATCTCCACATGCACCAGAGGATACGTGTCGCCGAGAGCCAGGATTTCTCTTCTGTGATGGCTTCAGTCTTCTCACCTGACAGAGGGCCGAAGGTTCAGGATTCAAAATTGGATTTTGCTAACCACAGACGCAAGCCTCAGAGGTTGGGGAGCAGACACCCAGGGGGAACACTTCCAAGGAAAATGGTTAAGTCAGGAAACCATTCTTCCAATCAATATTCTGGAACTAAAAGCAATATACAACACCCTTTTACAGGCATCACATCTTCTTCAAGATCAGGCCATCCAGGTTCAGTCGGGCAATGTGACGGCGGTAACGTTCATAAACCGACAGGGTGGAACAAAGAGCAGAGCTGCAATGTCAGAGGTAACCGGGATTCTCCTCTGGACAGAAAGACACGCTGTGGCGTTGTCTGCAGTCTTCATTCCGGGAGTAGAGAACTGGGAAGCAGACTTCCTCAGCAGACACGACCTCCACCCAGGAGAGTGGGGCCTTCACCCGGTAGTGTTCGGGTGCTTGACACATCGGTGGGGAATTCCACAGATCGACATGGCCTCTCGTCTCAACAAGAAGTTCAGGCGGTATTGTTCCAGGTCGAGAGACCCACAGGCAGTGGCGGTGGATGCTCTGGTGACTCCATGGGTCTATCAGATGGTGTATGTGTTTCCACCACTTCCATTGATCCCAAGAATTCTCAAAAGAATAAAAAGCGAAAAGGTTCAAGCAATTCTCATTGCTGCGGCTTGGCTGAGAAGAGCTTGGTACGCGGATCTACTGGAAATGGTCCTGGAGGATCCGTGGCCTCTACCTCTTCGAGAGGATCTTCTGCAACAGGGGCAGTTCATCTATCATGACTTACTGCTGCTACGTTTGATGGCATGGGAGTTGAGCGTCAAATTCTAGCCCGGAAAGGCATTCCAGACAGGGTAATTCCTACCTTGGTATAGATAAAAAATGTATACTACCTGCGCATAGAGATAATGTGACTATTGAGGTTGGCGAGCTGCTGGTATTTAGTAGGTGATCTCTCCTACTAGTTAACTTATCACAAATGTGTGTAACCCTGCGCTCAGCCCTTGACGGATGTTCTAAATAATGTCTGTTTTAACTTTAATCCTGTGCTATTGAAACCCCCTGTATATAAAAGTTCTGTGCTGTCTTAATGGTAACTATCGTGATGTTTGTCTACAGTGTAACCGCTCCAGTGAATGGGATACTTAGTTGCCAAAATGTAATTTACTAATAACGGGAGACACAGTGCTCCTAAGAAATGATATAAAAGATAATGACTGCTGTGTAAAAGTCCAGATTTCGGCCTTATCCGTTTTCTTCCAGAAACAGTTGGCTTGCCTCCCTGAGGTTCAGACATGTTCTGCACATCCTTTGTGCCTCCCACGGCACCTTGGGATCTCAATTTGAATGATTTGAGCCTTTACAGGAGTTTGACGTAAAGTTTCTTACGTGGAAGACCGTCACACTGTTGGCCTTGGCTTCTGCAAGACGTGTGTCGGAATTGGGGGCGTTGTCTCATAAGAGCCCCTATTTTGATTTTTCATGAAGATAGAGCCAAAGGTGGTGTCTGTGTTTCATATCAACCAACCTATTGTGGTTTCTGTGGTTACCGACACCTCTACTACTTTAAAGTCCCTGGATGTTGTGAGGGGTTTGAAAATCTATGTGAAGCGGACAGCGCGTCACAGAAATTTGGACTCTCTGTTTGTGCTCTATGATCCCAATAAAATTGGGTGTCCTGCTTCAAAGCAGTCTATTGCTTGCTGGATCAGGCTTACTATCCAGCATGCTTACTCTACGGCAGGTTTGCCGGCTCCTAATTCTGTACAGGCCCACTCTACTAGGTCAATGAGTTCTTCCTGGGCGGCTGCCCGGGGTGTCTTGGCTTTACAGCTGTGCCGAGCGGCTACTTGGTCAGGTTCGAACACGTTTGCCAAGTTCTGCAAGTTCGATACTTTGGCCTCTGAGGACCTTTGGTTTGGTCAATTAGTTCTGCAGGAACCTCCTCACTCTCCCACCCGGTTTGGGAGATTTGGTACATCCCCATAGTACTAAATGGACCGCAGTATCCTCTAGGACGTAAGAGAAAATAGGATTTTAATTACCTACCGGTAATTCCTTTTCTCATAGTCCGTAGAGGATACTGGGCGCCTGCCCAGTGCTTCGTGTGTTCCTGCACTGTTACTTGGTTTATTATTATTTTTGGTTCAGCTGTTGCTGTCCCTCATAAAGTTTGGTTAGCATGGCTTTCCTTTTGTTTGTGTTTGCTGGTTCGAATCTCACCACTCTCGTTTAAATCCTTCTCTCAAGGTATATCCGTCTCCCCGGGCACAGTTTCTAGACTGAGTCTGGTAGGAGGGGCATAGAGGGAGGAGCCAGCGCACACTATTGATTTCTTAAAGTGCCCAAGGCTCCTAGTGGACCCGTCTATACCCCATGGTACTAAATGAACCCCAGTATCCTCTACTGACTACGAGAAAAGGATTTACTGGTAGGTAATTAAAATCCTATTTTTTATATTGTACTTTTTATTAAATGGAGACTATGGTCATGAAAACAGTATTTCTTAAACGTCAAGTTAGTTATTAACTTATCACAGTTCCCCAGAATCTGCCATTACAGATGACCTTAATTGCACCTCAGTCACTCTTATTTAAACATCTATATTGAAGCATGGATATCCTTAAAACCTGGACTGTAATTGCGGAGTTTGGAAAACTATGGCTTATCAAGAGCCATCCCTCTCCCTTTTTAAAAAAAATATGAATATCATGTGTGGATATGTCTGATTTTTCCACTTGCTACTTGTACTTTATTGATTTGCCTAAATCTTTTAGTTAGGAAAGAGATCCAGAGCGTTACTACCTGAGGGAATTTGTCCTGCGATCTTACAAGAAGTGCTTGTTCAAGTTTCCCCCAAAAATGAAAATAACAATATAAGCACAAATTTAGTTTCACAATAACTGGGGATTCCATGAGGTGACAAAGGAATTGTGTGGTGTACTTCACAGGTATCGGTAGGATATGTATTTGATATTTAGGGGGGTAGTTCTAAACGTTTGAAGAGAGTTAAAATTGAGAGGGATAAGTACCAGCCAATAAGCTTCTACCTCACATGTTACAGGCTGTGTTTTGAAAAATGACAGAAGCTGATTAGTTGCTACTTTGGGGTCTATTTACTAAGCCTTGGGTGGAGATAAAGTACCAACCAATCAGCTCCTAACTGCTGTGCCACAGGCTGGGTTTGAAAAATGACAGTTAGAAGCTGATTGTCTGGTACTTTATCTCCAGCCACTTTATATCCATCCAAGGTTTAGTAAATAGACCATTATCTCTGAATATCTCTGAAGTATAGTTTAATGACTGTCAAATAGATAATTGGACACCTTTAAGAATAATTCATTAATATGGAGGTAGGGCAGTGTAAGTGGGCTATGCACAGTTTATTTTGCTACCTGCATTGTAGTGGCATATTATAAAAAATAAAAAGAGTCTGTGTTTGATGAAAACAGAATTTGAGATGGAACTGGCCAATTATATTTTTATGAAGGTAAATTTGTTATCAAAACATTTAGTCATTTAATGGTTATTTACTATTCTTTACAATAAACTATACAATATAATGATGCTAACTTTCCCTGATGATGTGCAGTGAGCTGTTCAGTGGGCCTCATTTGTATATAAAATTAATTATTGTGTAGATCAAACACTGTCATTTGTTTGACTTTTAAGTGACGATCCATTTGATTCAATTCTGTATCTTACAATACGTGACTTCTTCCTCCATGAACGTGTGTTGTCATATTTAGAGCTTTGTCATATTGTACAGCCATTTCCTGAGCCATACCTCTAAAACTGGACATCTAGGGTAGTACTAGGTGATGTGTGATGATACACTCCTTTAACTGAAACTCTGTTCTATATTGATAAATTAGATTTTTGATTTTTGTAGTTCATAATGTACCTGGTTTTTGTTTTTATTGTGAATAAAAGCCCACTTATTATGTTATATCTTACATACACTAAACTGAAAATGTTCAACCTGAATCCGTTCATCCAGCAGCCTGTATGGGACCAACTAGGGTGTCACCCAACTCTTGAACACACAACAATAAATCCTCTCCGAGGTGCTTAAACTTAAAAGATATATCATAATGTAAACCAATTCATAGAAAATTAAGTCCCGATAAAACCATAATGTACAAATGATCTCCTTTCTTTTTTTCTGAAAAGAGGGATTACACTTCTTCCTATATTGGTTGATGTGTCAGTAATTTTTAAAGGACTACATCACCATAAAAAAGAAACATCTAGTATGGTCACCCACTGGGAGACGGTGCTTCACTATACTTTTTTTTTAATGGTGAAGTTGTCCTTCAAAAATTACTGAGGACCATCAACCAGAAGGAGGGTCATACAAAGAATATAAGGCTAAAGATATTTTAAGGAGTCCATTTTCATATGAAATCGAGATCCGGGGGATCCTGTTCCTACAATCTTCTAACTAATCCTGGGGAGCACCATGAGTAGATGTTAATTCTGGAGAAATAAACACTTGTTTTATTTGTATAATTTATTGGTTATTAATATAATATTGTATATGTATATATATATATATATATATATATATATATATATATGTGTGTGTGTGTGTGTGTGTATATATATATATATATATATATATATATATATATACACACATACATACATACATACATACATACGCGTGCCCACGCGCTACTCAGTCAGGTGGGTATCCTCCCTTTTCTTATACCTTCATATAAAATCTAGCAAGTACACTACTAGGAGTTGGAATCCCCCAGAAACCGGATCCTTTATCCATTGATTGTGCATCTTTGGGAAAAGGAGAATGACCGCAAGTGCACCATTTTAGTGTTGATTTGATCCTCGCTGGATGTCTGTTTTCTATCGTGAACCTACTACTATGATTTTTGTTTTACATGGTTATTTCATCATCCATATCCTAAAGACACATTAAACAGCAGAGAAAGAAGTGTAAGCCCTCTTTTTGGAAAGAAGAAAGGAAATCTGTTATCTTGTCATTAGGACATTATGGTTTTATAGGGACTTATTTTTTCTTATGTACTGATTTACATTTTGATATAACTTCTTAGTTTAAGTGCCTTGGAAATGATTCACCATTTTGTTGTGTGAACAGAAAACAATGTAAAGCCACAACCCATACCATTTCTTGCTATGTTTTCATATATTCTTCCACCAGAATGAGTAGAGTACAGGAGTGCGTTTACATGTGACTCTCATTTAATCTGGTTTGCCTAATGTAGAGGTGGGATTTTCCTAATGGGAGTGTCATTGTTTTCTAGGTATTATGCGGGTATTAATCACTAGAAATGGATATTAAATGGGGTTGTATGGATTGAAGCTTCACAGTATGCACAAAACCATGCTATTTGTGGCTGCCACAGTGCTTCCTAAACTGATGTTTGTAAGAAGAAAAAAATTATATTATTCTGTTTGTGCAGGTACAACAAGACTTCCTGAAGCTTCAAAAACGCCACTGATTTTAAAACAGATTGTCCGAAAACCATTAGAACAAGTTTTGCGATATATAGGTACATATGGAATGCCTTGCCACTGTCCTTGTATTTATGTCCGAGGCTCTTGATAAACTAGTAATGCAGTCTTTTAATTTCACAGAGGCGCATCCCTGCACTCCAAAGCTAGAACCAATCAAAAACATTTCCACAAGCATCAGCAATTCCCTGACCCCAGTGAAGTCTTCTCCAGTCATCAACAATGGGTCGCCAACAATCCTGGGCAAACGCAGCTACGAACAGCATAATGGTATGGATGGTATGTGTCTTTCTGTACTAGTTATTTCAGTTGTGTCTCTTCAAGATTGAGTTATTCATTTTTTACTTCATTAGATTATTTTCAAATGGAATTTTTTTTTCTAGAAACAAGAAAAATTTTCTTTTTAAATCTACAGTTTCAGTTGTACATTAGAATTGATTTAGAATGTGCCCATATATTTGTCTTTGATACAGAGTGTTCTTTGTCTCCAAACATATTCTGGCTTGATACCTACAGCCTAGAGTATTTTGCTTATGTTTGGGCTGCTGTAACATTCTGTCTTAAATTACTACCATATTTCTCTAGTTTAAAAGAAATTCATAGCACTACAAAAAAAAATAACGCAGTCTTGATTTGTACTTTCAATGCACATAGCTTGTGTAACTATCTTTTGACTTTTTTTTTTTTTTGTAAAAAAATGCATGTTTTGGGTTTATAACTTCAAACTGTGTTGCAGACTATTTTAGAGACAGATCAGCAAGCAAAGACGTTCGGCTTAACCCAGTGGATGGAAAACGAAGGCTGCCCTTCCTTGCATGTAGAAGGGAGAAAATAATGAAGCAAATTAAACAGGACGGGGAGAGAAAATGGAGCACCTTTTAATTTGGACTGAAGCTGTGAGGAGTACCCAAAACCTATGGTTTTTCGATGGGTGTTAACTTTTCTCTCCCCTTTCAACATTTTTTTTTAATTATAATATATATCTTGAGCAGTCTTTTTTTTCTTGTAAAATATTCTTCTATAAACTGGAACTTTTGATAATTATGGCTGTCTGGATCTAACTATCCGCAAAATCCTTAAGTTGCAATCATTTCAGTTTCTCATGGAGCTTTTGTTATGCACAAAAACAGCAGATCCAGTGACTTTCCAATCAGATGCAAACCTTTTTGTTTCTATAAGACCCACACAGTCCATGGATAACTCTTTTGTAGACCGTTAATGTGGCCAGTGATCATATATCTATAAACATTGATCAGAGCCATACTGAGTCAACTACTTTGTCATACTGAGAAAAAAGAAAAACAACTATGAAGTGCACCTAGAATTATTTGCTTCATATTTTTCTATGTCCTGTTTTGTTCATACTTTATATTATTTTAAATGTTTTTTGTTATTTCAAGTTTAATTACCTGTTTTAATTTCCCCTTTGGTGCCAAGATTCCTTCCTTTATTGTCTACATAGCCTTTATCTACACCTGCTCACTGAGTGACTTCAGTCCACAAAAGTTTACTGCCTCCGATTTACTTGCTGGCCAGGCCCATTACATTTTCTGTATATAGAAATGTCTATTCTGCAAAACACACATTCATGTGTACTTGAATAATGTACGATAAGTTATTTCCGTTATCTTGAGTTAACGTAATGAAAAAGAAAAAAAATATTTGTTTTTCTTTTTTAGTTTGTTAAAAGTAATATACAGTATTGCCTATATTGTAGTTCTAGTTTAGCTTTCATTTAAAGGAGAGAGGCAGCCAAACACATTTCATTGGTAAATCAATAGCTCCCAGTATCAGAAGAGCAAAATCCACTTCCCGGAAGCCTTGCTGTTGAAAAGAAACCCAGCTCTCTGAATATATTTAATGAGAGGCTGAAAGACAATTAGGGTTTGCTTATGAGTCTGGGGGTTAGGTGAATGGCGTGTCCTGGGTTCTGATACTTGGGGAAGAATTATTTACTATTTTTATAGTGTTTTTTAGACTTCGTTTTTTAAGGGGTCATGCCATGCCAGTGAGTTTCTGAAGAAAATTAGGCAATGAAATTGTTTAAACAAATGTATTATGTAAAACACTTTTTTCCAAGGTAAAATATGTTTTGAATCAGCTATGTTTTTGTTGTGGTGGTTTTTTTATTTTATTTATTTTTTCGATTTATTTATTTGATGGCATATCCCTCACTTTTCTGTTTTTAGAAAAGCTGTGTGTGGGGGAAGAGGGGAGTGGTAAACAATGACGCAAGATGTTCTTGTCAGGCAAAACACTATTTCTCTGCTCATTAAATACAGTTCAGAAGTTTTCAATAACTTAAATTATTGGATTTATTTTTATATGAATTTGTCTGTTACCGGATTTTTTTTATTTTATTTTCACCAATACAGGAAAATCATTTGTAAACAAAAATATAATAATCTAGATGTATATAAATTTAATGAGATTATTTCTAAAGAAAATCAGGAACATATACTGCAATGGCCTATTTAGTAGTTTCTTCTGATAGTGCCTGAAGTTCTGCACTCCACTCACATTTATTTTCAAAATTGTAGTTGAGAACATGCACTTCATTGTGGCATAGGAAGCATTTCAGTTTCTTTCTTTTTGTGTGTGGAAAATTGATTCATTACTGTTGACTATGATGGGTTCATCAGTACTATGAAGTGTTTACAAATAATAATTTAATGAGTCAAATAAAAAACAATTTTTCAACCATTTATTGGTGACTGCTGTGAAGTATTAATAGTATGAACATGAAATTGCTCTAGATGATGTGCTTTGAAAGATTCCATATTGCTATAACATGTGCTGTGTGATACAAAAGTATTTTCTACGAGGTCCGTAATAAAGGATTGTGTAAATAGTGATTTATTTCATATTTAAAATTCCAATAAAAAGGGAACAAAAATGCAATTACTCTACATCATCCAAAAAGACTTTTACGATTTGAAATACTGTTATTTAATTAACATAATAATTTTTTATTTATTTTTTGTTTAGCTTGTAAATTCATTTAGTAGAGTGGGTAAGGATACAGAAAATGTAATGAAAGGAGCTGTGGAGAGATTTGGTGATAAAAAGTGGAGTAATGGTTGGAACTGGACCAGAAAATAATGATGGGAATGCTTTTTAAATCTAAAAGCTATATTTGAAAGGAATTGAGATTATGTAAGATGAAAACAAAGGGTGAAAACAAATTATACATGCCTTAAAAAAAAAAAAAAAAAATATTAGTTTGCATTAATGATGACCTTTTCAGGTATTCTTATATATAATTAATTCAGTTTTGGCATATGCTCAGATACACCACACAGTATCCTTATTTGTAGTTTCTGCAACCAAAGCACGTTTAATATATCTGACCCTCCTTTAACAACATACTTATTGCTGTATAGATTGTTTTGCACTTTTAATTGAAACTGAGAGTCTTAATTCACACACAAAATATCAAAGCTTAAGAGATGTGGAACGGGTGTCTATACTATATAACATAATTATACAGCATTGTTGTCGTTTCATATTTGGAATTATTCCACAAAAATGTGAAATAACTGCTATAAAATTTCATTTTCAGTATTAAGGGCGTTTCCAGTGTGTTGTCTAAAAGTTTCTATACGCTAAATAAAGCACAGTTATATCTAGATTTATAAATGTGATTTATTAATTTCCACGCCCTTTTTTTTTTTTTTTTTTTTATAAGCGTAACGCACTTTTTATAGAGGTGCTGTGATGCAATGGATTGGCCCCTTATCATTAAAAGATCGCATCCCACTTGAGTTCCGATGCAGCTAACTCAGTGGGTGTGTAGGCAAGCCTCACACCCTGTCCAGTCTAGTTTAGCCTAGAATGCTATTTGATATTTCATCCACATAACCCTTAATCTAATACATTAGTGCTCATGAGAGACGGTCAAAAACTTCCTTCGGTCAATTGGTCTCTCCATGTAAAGCCAACTGGCTATCTCACAATTTTGCTTACAATGCACAAGACTACAATATACTTTGGGTGCCTAATAAAGTAAACCAGTTATTCCTTATCTTAATTTATTTGCACCAGATTTGAAATGCTTCGCAAAAGATTGATGGCGTAGGGCAGACCTATCCATATACTAAGCTTTAAGTAATGTATATTTTTTGTTTTTGCAGTGTATATTAATAAAACTTTACAAATTTTTAATATTTTAGGTTTTGAGTCTGCTTTATTTAAGGTTTGGTTTTTGTTTTTTTTTGGATAGTGTGGAGTAATTGCTTGCTTTTTCCTTTCCATACATATTTTGTTACTTTATGTAGACTTAAAGGGAAGTTTGGACAATTTACTAGGACAATTTTTGTTTTGGTTTGTTAATAAACACATTGTTTTAGGTGTATTTATGTTTGTCAATATTCCAAGTGCGCATGTTATATCGCTTCTGTGTTTTGTTTTGTTTTTGTTTGTTTTTGCTTTAATATTTATTAAACTTAATATGAAGTTAACAATTGGTTTGTTGATGTAGTATTTTCTTGTTTTTCTTTTCTCTTCTGATTTATCTCTGCTTGGACAGGCAACATGAAGAAGCGCCTGCTGATGCCTAGCAGGGGTAAGGATTTTAATGTGTCATTTGAAAAGAACTGTGCTGTTTTGTGGAGCTTTTGACCATGCTTTTTTTTTTACTGAGTGTCAGTTAGTGTTTCAGTGTCTTCGTACTCTTTCCCCCCCCCCCTTGATTTATAAGGACAATACGTTTTAAGTCATATCACATACATGCATATGTCATACTAGTTGGTCATGTTTTTAGGGTTGCATAGTCCTAGGCCAGGATTTATCAGAGAGTGGTTCTGCAAACTGCGGATTTTCATTTAGCTTGCAGAAGGCAATACTCCACATCAAACCGCGTGAGTCAGTCCTATTATGGTCAACTTGCAGTATCCGTTTTGAAATCTTGGGACAAACGAATAATTTTACCAGCCAAATTGCATTTTGAAAAGTAATATTGTGCATCTAGGTAACATAAGTGAAATTGATCTGAACCCAGAGACCAACTTCTTAGTAATTAATAATATAAAACAAGAGATGGGTGTGGAAAACAAACTGTGCTCCCGGTATAAAGGGCTTTTGAAGAAGAATCCGCTTCTTATATATGAAGCTATTGGCTACCACTTCACCTATGTTGGGAGTGTTCCCCTTTCCTGTAATGTCATAGCCTAGCTCCATAATCCAAGTGCCATGGTAAGTGGTGGCAGTGATAGGTACGCCACTTTTAGGGCACCAGAGTTCTGACTGACTCTCTCAGACTAAATGGCCATTATACATCAAGTGGAAAATCCAATTTTTAAACAGAAACAATTGTAAACTTTAATTTTATTAAAAATAAAAAATAAAAATCTTCTTTGTTATTTTACTGACATCACCCTGAAAGGACAACTCTTCTGTTTTGGTACATCATAGTCTATAAGGGGTTGACAAAAATTACATAGTAATAATTCGTATATTTTTATTGCCCACTATTAAATATCTGTGACCTAGATCAGGGGTGGCCAGACTTTTGGAGTTGGCGATCTACTTTGAAAGCTGAACAGCTTTCGCGATCTACTGTACCTAGGTGGGACAATAGCACGCAACACAGATGTGTGCTCAAAAAGGGGGTGTAGCATAACAAAAGGGGAGTGTGACCTCCTCGCTGCACAGGGTTTAGGGACTATCTCACCTGAAATCAAAAATTGGCCCCTCACAGGTTTAAACCTCAAACACATAGGCCCTCTCACAGAAGTAAAAACACATTGACCCCCACACAGGCGTAAAAAAGTGGCCCCTACACAGTAGTAAAAACACATTAGCCCCCACACAGTAGTAAGAATACATTGCTCCATACATGTAAGAAAAAAAAATTGTGTCCCCCCCACAAACAAAAATATATATATATCAAATTGTCTCAGCCCCCGCTCCTCCTCCCTCCCCTTTCCCCATATATCACTTCAATAACAAATACCACCTAGCGAGCAGGCAGCCAGGTAGAACAGCAGCTCCTAATGACAGCACGCCACGATAGGCAGTCAATGGAAGAGAAACAGGCGGTGGGCTCCTCACAGCACGCGGGTGACATCATTACGTCAACGGTCCGCTGCTCTAATGGGAGACGGTTACGTTTAGTTAAGTTGGTCGCGATCTACTGGCAGATGCTCTGTGGGCTACCGGTAGATCGCGATCTACCTTTTGGCCACCCCTGACCTAGAGTAATCTGCAGTGTTAGCCAATCTGCAGTTTCCTTACATCACAACCAATTACATTGCATTAAGTGTGGAAATTACTTTTGTTTGGTTGAAATAGCCCAGGTTACTTGCAGTCCTATTCAGTGGTTGGTGCTCTAAATTTTTGGCTGTGTTGCTTTTTATTGGATTTTTTTTTTTTTTGCCGTAATTTATTTATTATTGTATCAATTGTACTAATCAGAAAATAGAAGTTTTAATTCCATTGGGATTATAGCAGACTTTATTTTTTTAAATAAAATGTTAGCAAGTAATCTGGGAGAACAGTTTATTCAATTTAAATTATCTGTGGCTGGATCTGCTATGACTGGAACCTGAAGTCAACACTGCCAAATTATTTTAAATTATTTTTTATAGGTAACGTGGCCTAAGAGGTTTCATTAAATTGGGTTAGTCTTAAGTTTAAATATTTTCTGCTTGGCTTTTTGACATACCAACCACATATTTTGGGACTTTCAGACCGCATCCAGCGTATGGCGAAAATAACCCCACACTTTCATAAATCCTGGCCCTGGTTATATTATTTTCTTTCATAATAGAATATTTGTAATGCTTTCCCAATAAACTTATCCTAGAAAAGTGTATATACTTATATACTCCTGTTTAGTCCATTTTTAGTATGATTAATGTATAGTATGTGTTGTGTTTTTTTTTGTTTTTGTTTTTTTCTAACAAATGGCATTAAGAGATACTGCTTTTATCTTTAAAGCAAGAGTTTATGGTAGCAACTATGAAGGAAAGAAACATCCAATAAATATTCTCTATGGTGTAACATATTCCCCTTCAAAATCTCTTGTTGATCAGTTCAACCATTAAAGCAAATCTGGACCTGTATTTGACACTGAGCAAGTAACGTTATCATACTGTGCTATCTGGATATCAATGTTTCTATTTTAATGACAATGCTTTGCTAAGTAGTTCAAGTAAAAAATGTGGTTGTAAACAAGTGAGGTCTACACTTCCCCATTAGAAAGGCTTCTGATGGAAAAGTGTGTTAAATTAGCCAAAGTCACGGTCTTGATAGTTTTGAAGAATTGCAGGAATGTAATATGTATGGAAATTCCAGAGTGAACGGAGCCATTGTAACATGCCAATACAGTTCACCTTGTGCTAGAACATTTTAAGTGCTAGTTGCAAGTAGGTTTTAAAATGTTAGTGCAGTTTCCCAAGTCCATCCCTCCAATATGAGCTGTTGTGGGGTTCATGAGGATTGGATACGGGGAAATACAGATTTGGTGAGTTGGGAAGTGATTTGATGTCCCATCTTCTCTTCATCATGGTTTGCAAATCAAGACTGAAAGATACTGTGGTTACGATACTGGTTGAGTATCCCACATCCAAAATACTTGGGACCAGAAGTATTTTGGATATCGGATGTTTCCGTATTTTGGAATAATTGCATGCCAGAATGAGATATCATGGCGATGGGACCTAAGTCTAAGCACAGAATGCATTTATGTTTCATATACACCTTATACACACAGCCTGATGGTCATTTTAGCCAATATTTTTTATAACTTTGTGCATTAAAAAAAGTGTGTACATTCACACAATTCATTTATGTTTCATATACACCTTATACACACAGCCTGAAGGTCATTTAATACAATATTTTTAATCATTTTGTGTATTAAACAAAGTGTGTGTACATTGAGCCATCAGAAAACAAAAGATTCACTATCTCAGTCTCACTCAAAATATTCTGTATTTCAGAATATTTGGATATGGGATACTCAACCTGTACTTTCTACTGCAGACTTATGGTTTGTCGCACATACACAGTATTTATGGCATATGTCAGCCATGACCGGCTCACTGCTATGACCAGACTGTTTCGGGAAACCGAGGAGTAGAAGATTAGCTTTTAAGATACATTGGTACTCTAGTTTTCTCCCAGGATCATTTTGCATATATAAATCCTAGTATACATAGGTGTATTTCAATTCAGGTACCTTTTCATATATTTAAAGGAAAAAGAGAGGAGAATGACCAAAAGACGGTCATCTACCAAAGAAAGCTTACTTTGTGGCGCACTCTTTTATTTATATCAAATATGTAATGATTATAAAATTAAAACTTAACATTTATTAGACATTTTTATAATAATATGATCAAAGTCAGACATAAGCAACATAGATCGGTCAATGTTGACCTACAGTGATCCCAAAATTTTTTTTTCACTGTATGCAAATATGTATAAAAAATGTGTATAAGCGGTCAGAGTTCACTGATATACATATAAATATCAAATGAGAATTTATTTTTGAACATAACCACACTTATACCATAATAATGAATATATGTAGAACAAAAGTGAAAATGAGGTTTTAAACAATTTATATCGGGTTTTTAAGCACTTCAAGAGATCCCTCCAAATAAGTCATTGGATCTCTATTTGATTACCCGATTAGCGGCACTTGCTACCTCAGCTGAAGCACTTCCCTTTGATTAATATAAACGGGAAACAATGTCCTCTAAAAAAGGCAGGAGTAGTGGGTATTAATCAAATCACAATAAGTGATAATTGCCAACACCCTTTAGAGCCTAAGAGTGTTAATCAGATCACTGGTTACAATGTAGCACCTCAGATATGAATCGTAGATGTAACCACACCATAGTCATCATCCCTAAAATGTATAAACATTTATCAGTATGAATACTGTGTCCTTCTCTCCCGATACCTTAGCCTGTATGTACTCTATCCTTGATAAAGTCAGGCTATATAAGTACAATGTATTCTATACAAAACCCAAATTAGTGATCCACATGATAAAAATTCTGATGACATGAACTTAAATCTGGACACTCATTATAGATCCATGAATATATGCATATCATAATCATCATCCTATATATTGGTCAGGCCGATGAATAACATTATTGCAATAAATCATGACCCCCTGAATGGATTCCTGAAATACTGTATATTAGTGTCTATGACACAGTTAACAATAATATACAAGCATGTATCACGATGATAAGTGATTAGTAATGGAGACAGAAGGCTAGTATACATAGGTATCACTGTGAGAAGGTAAAGATGTCCCAGCAACTATAGGTCAGTTCCCCTTTCTGCTGTCGTCCCATGTGCAAGTTTGCAGTGAATGGGAACAATGAGAGTTTGGGTAACACCTGTTGCCGGGACAGAAGGAAGAAGTGCGAGTTGCTTCTGCTGTCCCCAAGCCGGATTCCCCCTCCTCTGTTGTGTCGCCACAGTGCAGAGGCAGCAGGAGACCTTTTGTGGATGAGAGAGCCGCTCTGAATTGCATGAAGAGCGGGTGTGTATCACCATTGATATGTGCACGCTGAGTGCTAAGAACCGCTCACGTGACCAGACGCCAGGTCGGGTTTGAGGATTCCACACTCCCGGAAACTGTGTACGTCTGGTATGCCGATGACGTACGTTTCACCGATGTGAACAAGCCTGTAGTGAAACGTACATCATCGGCATACCAGACGTACACAGTTTCCGGGAGTGTGGAATCCTCAAACCCGACCCGGCGTCTGGTCACGTGAGCGGTTCTTAGCACTCAGCGTGCACATATCAATGGTGATACACACCCGCTCTTCATGCAATTCAGAGCGGCTCTCTCATCCACAAAAGGTCTCCTGCTGCCTCTGCACTGTGGCGACACAACAGAGGAGGGGGAATCCGGCTTGGGGACAGCAGAAGCAACTCGCACTTCTTCCTTCTGTCCCGGCAACAGGTGTTACCCAAACTCTCATCGTTCCCATTCACTGCAAAATTGCACATGGGACGACAGCAGAAAGGGGAACTGACCTATAGTTGCTGGGACATCTTTACCTTCTCACAGTGATACCTATGTATACTAGCCTTCTGTCTCCATTACTAATCACTCATCATCGTGATACATGCTTGTATATTATTGTTAACTGTGTCATAGACACTAATATACAGTATTTCAGGAATCCATTCAGGGGGTCATGATTTATTGCAATAATGTTATTCATCGGCCTGACCAATATATAGGATGATGATTATGATATGCATATATTCATGGATCTATAATGAGTGTCCAGATTTAAGTTCATGTCATCAGAATTTATATCATGTGGATCACTAATTTGGGTTTTGTATAGAATACATTGTACTTATATAGCCTGACTTTATCAAGGATAGAGTACATACAGGCTAAGGTATCGGGAGAGAAGGACACAGTATTCATACTGATAAATGTTTATACATTTTAGGGATGATGACTATGGTGTGGTTACATCTACGATTCATATCTGAGGTGCTACATTGTAACCAGTGATCTGATTAACACTCTAAGGCTCTAAAGGGTGTTGGCAATTATCACTTATTGTGATTTGATTAATACCCACTACTCCTGCCTTTTTTAGAGGACATTGTTTCCCGTTTATATTAATCAAAGGGAAGTGCTTCAGCTGAGGTAGCAAGTGCCGCTAATCGGGTAATCAAATAGAGATCCAATGACTTATTTGGAGGGATCTCTTGAAGTGCTTAAAAACCCGATATAAATTGTTTAAAACCTCATTTTCACTTTTGTTCTACATATATTCATTATTATGGTATAAGTGTGGTTATGTTCAAAAAGAAATTCTCATTTGATATTTATATGTATATCAGTGAACTCTGACCGCTTATACACATTTTTTATACATATTTGCATACAGTGAAAAAAAAATTTTGGGATCACTGTAGGTCAACATTGACCGATCTATGTTGCTTATGTCTGACTTTGATCATATTATTATAAAAATGTCTAATAAATGTTAAGTTTTAATTTTATAATCATTACATATTTGATATAAATAAAAGAGTGCGCCACAAAGTAAGCTTTCTTTGGTAGATGACCGTCTTTTGGTCATTCTCCTCTCTTTTTCCTTTAAATACTGTACAATGCTTACAGGTGCACCTCCAGCTCAGTTATATATAGGTAAGGGCATTCTGCCCTTTTGATGTGGCTTCTAAGGCTGGTTCCCGAATTAATATACTTCTTTCTCACTACGATTTACACTGATTAAGCCTGTGCATAGCCCTACAGACTATACGTCTTTCTCCTTCTAAATACCTTTTCATATATTAATAGTGCAAGTATTCAGGATACTGTATATATTGGCATACATTGTAGATTTTAGTGGGTAGGAGTTAGTAACATGAGCACTGTTTAGTCAATCAGTCTGTAATATGAAATGAACATACAGAAACATTACCATGAAGGAGCATACCGGCTGGGATTCAGTTTGTGTATGAAGCAGAGAGCTGTGATCTTGGTACCATATTACCCCAAATAAACTATGTTTGTAAGAGATTAATAAAAAAACAATTTTTTTTATTCAGTCACATGGCACATTCTCCATCTAGGAGGAGATTCCTATGTCTGATATGGTCAGTTGTATTAATGTGCATTAGTTTGATGTACTTTAAAGAACACTTGGTCACACTCAATGAAAGCCATCCAATCCAGGTTTCATGCAACATGAGCACTCCGCCTAGATTGTTCCCATGCTCTCCCGCTCCGTTCAGTGATGGTGCATTCTTAGTATGTTTTTGCCACCTTGAAAATAGACTACTTGGAAAGAGCACTGGCCACAAACTAAAAAGTATCACAATATATCTGCAAGACCATTTGTGTGGTAATGAAAATATACACATGGGAATATGAAATCAACATACAATGAAAAAAATTGTTTGCATGCCAAAAACGTTGTACAAAGGCAGAGGCAAGTATATGTCAATATCTTGTATACCAAGAGGTAGAGAAGAAAATGAGCAACAGCACCACTGGACTTTGGCAGGTAAGTGTACTATTATTGCTCAAAGTACCAGCAATGTTTTTGGCCCTCGCAGTACCATTTTGCTATCTAGTGAAGCTATCGTTCATTTTCTTCTCTGCAGTCAGTGAATCCATCATGCGGCACGCTCGTTTTCATCCTCCAAATGCATAAGTTACATTTATTCACATAAATACTCATCTGCAATACAACACACTGTTATAATACACTATAACAGTGTTTTTCAACCACTGTGCCGGGGCACACTAGTGTGCCCTGAGCAGTCTCCAGGTATGCCGCCATAGAAGCAGAGCCAGGCCCGTCAGTGTTTTGCCGCTACTGAGGCCCTGGAACGATCAATACTGGTGGGTTTAGTGGTTGCAGAGCCAGTTCTAATTTTGGGCCTGGGCAGTGTTGGGCACTTCTGGCTTTACCAGATGTGGCTCAGGCGTTACCTATGGAGAAGCTGCGCCATGACATCCTAGGACACGCAACTGCACCATGCATCACCATTATATTTGAGTGTGCCTTGGCAATATTTAAATCTTGTTCAGTGTGCCGCGAGTTGTAAAAGGTTGAAAATCTCTGCTCTATAACCTCATTTATTTAGGTCTCCTTCAAAGGATAAGGGGGCAGATGTATTAACCTGGAGAAGGCATAAGGAAGTGATAAACCAGTGATTTGTGCAAGGTGATAAAGGCACCAGCCAATCAGATCCTAACTGTTAATTTACATATGGGAGCTGATTGGCTGGTGCCTTTATCACCTTGCACATATCACTGGTTTATCACTTCCTTATGCCTTCTCCAGGTTAATACATCTGCCCCAAGGTATCTTGTATTGGCTCTTGCATTTCATATTGTTCCCATCTAATAAGTATTGTTTGCTTGGCGTCAGGCCTAGAGATAGTGTGTTGGCGAGTGTACTACACGTTGGCTTGGTGAAGCTATTTGTTTTTGTCCACCTACGCTCAAGGTAAAGTATAGACGTTAGTAACAGTGCAAGTTTTGTAGCAGGCATGTGAATGATGTTTGTACATGGATCAGATGCTGGCAGTGGCAGTTGAAGATAATCTTTCAAAACTAAATTTTCTGACACTGCTTGCCTTTCACCAGTCTGCTTGTCTTCAGGCTTAGTTATGACCATTAGTTGTAGGTAATGACTGAAAAAACAAAGTCATCAACGCAAGCTGTGGGTCTCTACCAAGTTGCTGAATTTAATCACAATGAGGGGACTTTGTTAATCCAAAAGAACATCAAACTAGTCAAGGCACCTTCAAATTACGGCAACCCAGCTGAGGTGGTTTAGGCATTTTTCGTTTCTTTTTTTTTTATAAATGTTTTTATTTAAAGGTTTTAAATGTATCACAAACATACAACAGAATAGATAAAATGAAAACATAAAAGAGCATATGTGATGTCAAAAATCATACAATTCAACTCAAACTACTGAACTTCTACTATAAGTGCCCAAGATCTTGCTTTCTATTGCAAAGACAAGACTGATGAGAATCAAATTGAAATGTTACATTCTTCCTTCGCCAACAATCTGCTCAGTTCCTTCCCTGAACCCTCTGTCACATTCCTTTAATTTGATCCCACAAATAAAGATTTGTCTGTACTCTTCTGATCTTCCCACTCTCCTACCTCTCCTTTTCATCCTATAGCCTCATAAATAGAGCGCTGTCTCCTTTGCTCATCCTAACCTAAACTAAAATCTGTAATCTCTCTCCTGGTATTTTTTTACATCATTATTAAAGCATTCAGTGATTACTCCTATGCTTTTTATAAAAAACCATTCTGACCCTTTACTCTCTCTCAAATGACCCTACCATCTCTCAGCTCCCATGCCCCTCCAAGCTATTTAGAGAGACTTTCCTCAGCTTCTTTCTTGACTTGCACAACTTATTGAACCCATTTCAGTCAGGCTTTTGTTCCCAATACTCAAGAGAGACTGCACTGGCTAAGGTAGTAAATGATTGAATCACTGCTAAGTCTAAACACTATTACTCCTTATTCTTATTCTAGATCTCTGCTGCATTTGACACTGTTGACCACTTTCTTCTCATACAAACACTGCAATCCCTAGATCTCCGAGACACAGCCCTGTTCTGGTTCTCATTTTACTTATCAAATTACTCTTTCAGTGTTTGGTTTCTCTGAATCATCCTCCTCCTCACTACCTCTACCAGTTGGAATAACACAAGGCTCAGGTTTGGGTTCTCGGCTTTTCTCAATCCCTCCCACATCTCTTTGCAAACTTATCTGCTTCTTTTGGATTTCAGTATCCTCTGTATGAGGATGAAACTCAATCTACCTATCCTCCCCAGATTTGTCGCCATTTGTATTGGTCAGTGTTACTGAATATGTTTTTCTGCTATTTTATGTTTGATATAATCTCGCCACCTCAAACTTAACTGTTCCAAAATAGAATTATTATTTACACCGGACAATAGTAGTTACGAAACGAATATCTCTAGCACTGTTGATAACTCAAACAAATCTTAAAAAACATTTCTAGAATACACCCATATCCTTCACATGACACCACAGAAATTCTATTCCATGCACTCATTATTACAATAATCAGTGCAAGAGTAGTCTACTTACTAGGCTTCTCCAAAACAGACTTTCACCATTATAATTCATTTTGAATGCAGTTGCGAGGCAGATCTTACTTGTTAAGTGTTCGTCTATTGCTCCACTTTATAAGTCCCTCCATTGGTTACCTTTTTTCCACCAAATTCAATATAAAATACTCTTACTTACACATAAGGTGAGTAACCAAGCTACACCAACATACATCTTTTCCCTTATCTCAATATATCTACCAACTTGACCTCTCTGCACAATAGCTGCGTCTCTCATCCACACTTATTATCTGGTCTCGTTCATGGTAACATTACTGTTTTTTAGCTGCACCCTACTGTGGAGTGCTCTCCCATGCACAATAAGCTTTTCCTCTAGCCTCCAAATCTTAGAGCGTTTCCTGAATACTCACCTCTTCAGGTAAACTTATCAAATTCCAGAACCACCCACATTACCTCCGTACGCTATCCTGCCCAATTACCTCCCCTCTATACATTCCACACATAACTTTACATATTTTCTCTTTATTCACTTTCACATACACCTGACTCTTGGCCAACATTTCTGTGTGACAAGAACCTCTGAAATCTGGCAAAACTACTATGCAATACGTGTCATTATCCTTTTCTATCAATGCCTACATTATTTACCTATAACAGCCAACCTGTTGTTCTCCAGCGGTTGTGACACTACAAGTCATGCTAAAACTATGGCAGGGCATGCTGGTATGTATAGTTTCACCAACAGCTGGAGAGAAGGGTCCTCTTACCTATGTCTGTCTGTTATTACTGTTCCCAATTGTAAAGCGCAACGGAAGATTCTGGCACTATATAAGTAACTGGAAAAAAAAATTAATAAATAGGATTACCTATATATATCAGAGAGGAGTCTCTGTTGTCTTCTTTATGAATTCTGATTGAAAAGTTCCCGTGCGTGCCGCCTATGTTCGTGACTATTATTGTGTTTGCTATAACTCGCTGGAAGGCACCTGGGCACTGTCTGATAGTTGAAGTGTAGTGCCGGTTATTTCTACATGTATGTATGTATATATATATATATATATATATATATATATATATATATATATATATATATAAAATAATTCTTTAGGAGATGCCAGCACTCACAATGATAAGTTCAATTTGCTGGGGTGTCACTCATATCTCATAAGCAAAAAACTCATGAATATTCATCCATAGTTAGGAGTGCATTCACCAGTCTAGTCATAGCATCAATTAAGGTTTTTTATTTCAGCATGGGTACAAACAGCGTGCTATACCCCTTGACTTCATCCTAACTCCCCCTCCCCAGCAAACAATCTTTCAGTTTGATTCAACCCACTATATCTTTAGTGTAAAGATTGTTAGCTCAATGAAAAGTTAAATCTGTGCTCGAAGAACCCAATATATGCCTTATTCACAATTATTTAGGTTCCTAACTACTAGTTGTGTTTCTGGGGTGGTGCATGGCACCAGGCGCTATTCCAGAGAATACCACCTTAGAGCTGCTTTCCTTCTACTAGAAGCCTATATTCCTATACAGCAGCTACAGTATCCTTTATCTTTCAGTCATCATCACTGGAACCAGCATGGACTAAGACCATTGGGTAATGCGTAGCAGTTTCCTGTAGTACTTCTATATGCTGAACGTTGGCACCATAGACGTGAGCAGTCTTCCTGGTAGTCAGGCAGAGATCACAGATATTCTTCTAGGTCTTGCTGCTGCCCATCCCCCTGCTACAACCTGGTTGTTAAAACTGTTCTACATAGCATATTTACAGTGGGTGCCAGGGTTTGCGGTGCATATGGGCAGCTGTGTCCAGGGGGACCCCACACACACTGCACCCAGAGTATACTTACCTTTTGCTGGGAAACAGGTCTCTCCTCCATGGTGCCATCTGCCATTTTTGGGAAGATGGTCCTGTGCAGTGAAAGTAAAGACTCTGTCACATGTGCAATATTCCCAAAGATCCCCGGGAAGATGGCGCCATGGAGGAGGGATTCACTTGTCAAAGGAAGGTAAGATGCCAAGGGTGTGGGGGCACTGCATATGGACCTTTAGGGCTTTAATATGCCCCTGGGTTCTACCATTTACTTGTATGCTTGTAACACCAGCTGGTAAATCCAAGAATGGCTAAAACCTGGTTTCACTTTGCCTCTCACTGTTCTTCTTACAGGTGTGGTATGTTAGGTCAACATTGTCATCTTTTGGGGTCCCTGCAGTCAAGTGACTTAGGAGTGTTCCAATGAGTGTTTTCCCCATAACCCTACGCCTAGTCCCTAAGCCTTCTGTCAGCACCTAACCATTGGTGTTCTGAGAATATTGATATATGAACATGTTAGCAAGAAGCCTGTGGTGTCCATATGGCAACTGTCAAACGCGTGACCAAATACCCTTCTTCCTTTTCACTACCTCTTTCTACTGTATCTCTGTTTCCATGTTTATCCTGTGACTTACTGTATCTCTGTTTACCCCACAAACTGTTGTTAATGTATCTTGCAGAATCTCCCAGATGTTTTCAGCTGGGGGTAGCTTTTTTGGGCAGATGACCATGACATCATGTACCTGATTATTGTAGGAAATAATTGTGTTAATTAAAAGGATGGTGTCAGGTCTCTGGGATTTTGTGAACTCTGATCAGGATCCTGAGGGTCGGCAGGGCGGTCTCCTCCATTGCGCTTAATGGGCAGTTGCCAGTGGAACCGTGAGCGATAACCTCCCCTACTCTACTGTCTGCTCCCATCGGGACACAGCTCTCAGCTTCCTGTATAACCTGCCCCCAGGCTTCTGTTGTAACTAGCCAGTGGGAGTCCCCGGGTTTTAGAGGGAGGAGAATGTGAGAGCTGTGTCCCAGCTGGTGAAGCGGTGGCTGTAGCTGCCACATAAGTGTAGGAAGCCCCGTACCAACGTATAGGCTGCACTGCACACCATGCATTAATGGGCTCAGCAGGGCTGCCTGCACAAGTCGTGTCAGATGACATTGGTCTGTGCAGTGACTCGATTATGATGGACATTCCCATCTTTTGAACATACGTCCCGGTGTAGTAAGCATTCTGGTGATTGTAGGCTGACGTACCTGCATAGAATGAATGTGCAATGTATAGTGTAAGCACAAAAAGAAAATTACTGACAGCACTTGAATTGGTATAATGTATAAAATTGATTGCTTGCAGACATTTTACCAATCCAAGAGCAGTGAGTTATTGGGTTTCTTTTTTATTTACTTTTTGTGTATATCTATTGTATAGTGCCAGACAAGTGACTGGTCATATCTCACTATCTGCAGAACTGGACAATACTAACCCTGTGTTTCTTTACAAGTAAGTTTAGCACCAGGTTCTAAAGCAACCAGTATCACTGGTAAGTTTTATATATTTGTTTTGCACAGCATAGAATGAATGCAGGTGGTTGCATTCTGAAGTGCAGGGTGTAGAATGAGTACTGGTAATTGTAGTCTGAAACGCACTGTGTGGTGGATATATAAAGGATCGTTATAGTGGTGTCAGGGCACATTATGTGAGCTCATACCACTTCTACCCCATGCATAAAGGAGAGATTTTATTAATACGCGCCCATGTCTTTATCAGCACTATCTACTAGATAGCAGACCGATGTGCCCACAGATGTATGAATGGTCAGTTGCACTGACCTTTCTGTCAAATGCAGATATGAATTTCGACAGCTGCAGCTGTTGTTGCTGCCCGGCTGGGTATTGTGTGTAGACAAAACAATAAAGATTTTTTTTTTTTCAATAGTATCGCAGGTGCTGCTGAGAGGAATTTCACCGGCGCACATGCAGTATGCATGTAAGCGCTGGTCAGTGGCAGTGGCTCCGCCAAAAGAAGAAGAATGCAGATGCCGAACAGGTAAAACAGCACATAATACATTGCGCAGATGTATGAACTGTTTCACCACGCTAAAAGGGCAAAGCGGGTCCATACAAATACCGGGAGAAGCGAGAGCCATAATACATCTCCTGTTTACAATGAATGCAGGTGATTGCAGTCTGAAGTGCACTGTGTAGAATGAGTACTGATGATTGCAGACTGGAGTGCACAGTGCAGAATGAATGATGGTGTTTGCGGTCTGGAGTTCTCAGCATATATTGGATACAAATTCTAGCAGACTGGAGTCAGAAACTACAAACATTAATACAGTAAGAGCTGGGATACTGCAAGGAGTAGCTGCCAGGAGCCAGTAACAGATCCCAGGACTGAAGTTCAGGCAAAGGTCCGTACTCCAGAGCAGCCTTAAATAGGGTGCCCTCTGCCCTGATAGGCTGCTGTAGTCAGCAGATCACAAAGAGGCTTGCAGTTGGTGAAGGGAGTGTCCGCTGATGGGAATCAAGGTGCCCATGCATCGCTGGCATGAGAGAAGTACCAGGATACATGCCACCACCCGGCTGATTGGCAACACTCTAGACTCAGAGATGTCTTTGGTGGCCCGCAGGAGCCCCCAAGGCCAGGAATGAGGTAACAGGGTTTGGAAGCCTGATGTGTGAGAGCAGTAAGTATAATTTATGAGCACGAGACTTCCATCTGAATGCACGTGCCTTACAAGACGATAAAGGGTGGCTACTCGGAATGATTCTGAAATCCATGGTAAGTGCCCTTATCGCAGGTGCTGCGACCACATTAACCCATAGCTCAAGGTACTATTCCTGGAACCTAAGAGAGAAAAACTTGAATAGCCTCAGGCGTATAAGCTAGAGACTATCGCTCTTTTCCCTGCATAGTAGATTACTGCGGCTAATTGAATCCAGCCCTTAGTGGTTATTGGCATTAGCCTTGCTAGATCAGAGTGAGTAAACCATACACCAAAACCATAAACTATTCCAACTTTAATATACTGTAGGAACAAAGGAGAGAAAATCTGCTGTAATAAACCTAAAGACTATTTATCTTTTTGTAGTTAAATTGCTTTGCATACACATGGTTAAGACCCAAAGCGTTTCACACCGTCTTATCTACTGAGAGTAGTAGTATATTTACATGGATAAAATGTTTTTTTTTTTCTTTTCACATTTTAAAATCTAATGTTTCCCTGCAGTGACGTTAGCTGCATCCACTATGCAGTGTATGTTTCAGGTGCGTTGAGTCGACTAAAAGGGGAGCTGGGTAAGGGAAAGCTTCTTCATCAGTAAATGTCGTATTATTTTTTATTTACTTGATAATTTGTTATTGTTAGGAATCTCCAATTTTTGATCATGAATCACAATCCTATTCACAATAAGGGGGTGCTGCCATGCACCATAAAAATAGGAAACAACATGCAGACAAAGAATGTCCCAACCAAGAGACAATCTTTTTCTATATGTTGTTGTTTCAGGTACATTGAGGACTACAGTGATTATGTGGCAAAATGTGTACATTTACCATAGAGATAGTAAGTCTCGCTGCATCCACCATCTGGCCCATGCATTTATCTACCCTTAAAATTAATACTTTCAACTTATACAGCCAATATTATACATACCGTGGTGTGGTGATGGACTGCCACTATGAATCACAAAGTCATCCTAGCTTGTGCAGTTGTTGAGCCCTGTACACACAGGGCCTAATTCAGAGTTGATCGCAGCAGCAAATTTGTTAGCAGTTGGGCAAAACCATGTGCACTGCAGGGGGGGCAGATGTAACGTGCATAAAGAGTTAGATTTGGGTGGGGTGTGTTCAAACTGAAATCTTAATTGCAGTGTAAAAATAAAGCAGCCAGTATTTCTCCTGCAGGGTCCACAGCGTATTCACAGGATAACATTGGGATATGGTTGAGCGACAGCGGATCTTGCACCAATTGGTCAAAGCTTACTGGCCTCCCAGCATGCAGTGGGCCCGTCCATATATCCCTGGCTCAGGCAAATCAGTTTTTTGTTTGATGCAGCAGGAGCCGGACCATGTTCTAAGGCAGGCATGTCCAAACTGCGGCCCTCCAGATGTTGTGAAACTACATATCCCAGCATGCCCTGGCACAGTTTTGCTGTTAGAGAATGCTAAAGCTGTGTCAGGGCATGCTGGGATGTGTAGTTTCTCAACAGCTGGAGGGCCACAGTTTGGACATGCCTGGTCTAAGGGCTGCTGTTTTTTAGCAGCCATAAGCTTTTTATTTTTATAGTCTTACTATTTTTTCTGAGTGATCTTTCTAAACAGCGTCTTATACGTACCGTAGAAAGAGTCGCTCCAACCACCCCCCGCTGGGTTGCGACAACGCTTACCCACGAGTACAGTGCTGTTTCGGCGGGCGTCTGTGTCGGATAAAACTAGCAGGTCCAGCAGACATTACCAGGCTGTGGCTGGAGCACGGTGGAAGGTAAGGCATCGGTCCTGCTTAGAGGGGGAACACGGACACAGCCACACTATTTGGGGGGAGACTACCAAACAGTCGCTGACATGACTGCCACCGAGAGTGCACCAGTACTAGGCCTTAGGGATCATAGGCTCCAGGGGGGCAGCATGAGGCCGCGATCCCTAGGGTTGATGTGAGCAGTGGGTAGTCAAATGCTCCCCTGGTCGCCCCTCCCCCCAGTTCATGACCAGTTTTCTTTGAGTCTCCTGCCATGAACTGAATTCCCACTTCCGACCAAGATGCTGTGTTCTAAGGGACCCAGTCGCAGCATAGGTGGCTGTGTGACTGGTGTGTCAGTGTTCACTTGGGCGTCTGTGTTCACTATAGGTTCACAGAGCGGCGGTGTACACTTATAGCATCTGGATCCACTCAGCGGTCGCAAACGTATTGATCGATCCTGGAAGCGGGGTAAGTCTCCCTGTATCCCGTTCTCCTGAGAACGGGCTATACAGCACTAAGTCTCTACCCTTGAGTACGAATAGTTGGATAAGTGCATAATGCATATGAGTTTGATAATATTACTGTGGTTTCTTTCGCTATGCGTCTGAATACGGATAAAACTTTTTTATAAAGTAATGCAGTAATATGTTTCTCCTATATACTTCAACTGTAATTGAATATGTGCTCATATTGCTTATTATACTAATGTATAACCTGTGACTGACTGCTAGTGTGATTGCTGACTTTGCTAAATAAATTCTGTCAGTTTTCTCTGTTTACTCCGATCCTCAATGCTGGTGCTAAGCAGGGTAGGGTCGGATTGTATGTCACTTTAACACATTTTAAAGTGATTACAACCACAAATTGTGTATTACACTGTGAAAGTGTCTGATTATTTATCATGTCTAAGAGCAGCAAAAGTGAGGAAAATACACTCACAGCAGCACCGACACTCATATCATGTTTGTCATGTAAAGCTGGGTTAACCTCTCAGGTTCTGGTTCAGGATGGGTTGTGTGCAAACTGTTTTAGCTTTCACCAAGGTCTCTTGAAAAAATGTAAGGCAAACGCAGGTGCAAGTTGATTCCCCATGGGCTATGTTTGTAGACAATGGGGGACAATCCGAGTTGTTCGCTGCGGTGCGATTAATGAAAAAAAACGGCACTTCTGCACATGCGGCACAGTGTGCACGCGCCACGTACTTTCACAACGGCCGATGTAGTTTTACACAAGGTCTAGCAAGGCTTTTCAGTCACACTGCTGTCCGTAGAGTGATTGACATGAAGTGGGCGTTTCTGGTTGTCAACTGACCGTTTTCAGGGAGTGTTCGAAAAAACGCAGGCGTGGCTGGGCGAACGCAGGGCGCGTTTGCGATGTCAAATCCGGAACTGAATGGGCTGAAGTGATTGCAAACGCTGAGTAGGTCTGAAGCTACTCAGAAACTGCACAATTTTTTTTGTAGCCGCTCTGCGATGCAATCGTTCGCACTTCTGCTAAGCTAAAATACACTCCCAGAGGGCGGCGGCTTAGCGTTTTCACGGCTGCTAAAAACAGCTAGCAAGCGATGAACTCGGAATGACCCCCAATATCCAGTATAAACACAAAAGATAGACAAATATCACAAGAGAGCGCTTCCATTAAAATACATTTGTCACAGACAATTTATTCATTAGATAGAGTGTAAAAATAAAAAATGGATGTACAAGTATAAATAAAATCAATAGTATACACTGAATTTCACCACCTTGTCACCACAGAGGACAATGGGGGTCATTCCGAGTTGATCGCTAGCTGCCGTTCGCAGCGCAGCAATCAGGCTAAAAATCTGCATTTCTGCGCATGCATATTGACCGCAATGCGCACGTGCAACGTACGGGTACAAAGTCCTTTGTGGTTTTGCACAGGTTCTAGCGACGTTTTCATTCGCACTGGCGGCCGCAAGAAGATTGACAGGAAAGGGGCATTTCTGGGTGTCAACTGACCGTTTTCAGGGAGTGCTTAGAAAAACGCAGGCGTGGCTGGGCGAACGCTGTGTGGGTGTGTGACGTCAAAAGCCAACCCACTAACGTTAGAATCAACGCACACGAAGAGTAACTACAGGGCTGGTCTTGTTTTGCACAAAATGTTTTTGCAGGTGCTCTTCTGCACAAGCGTTCGCCCTCCTGCAAAGCAAAAATACACTCCCCGGTGGGCGGCAACAATGCGTTTGCACGGCTGCTAAAAACTGCTAGCGAGCGATCAACTCGGAATGACCACCAATATGCAGTTCACACATAGAGCAATTATTGTTTTTGCGGAGATCCGATGTTAGATATAAATGATCCACATCTGGTGCAAAGAAGGCTTATTTGTAAAGCTGCCAGCTTGGAGATATTTGATCAATAGTTCCACCGATATTGGTGATGCAGATGTGAGTAGATGTAGGCAATTTTGCTCAGCAAACCCCGCAAGCGTGCGCTATGCTACCACCTCCCCACTGCCAGAGTTGTGCTCACCACTGTGTCCTGTTGGTCCCAGCGTGGACAGCAGTCTGTATGCTGGTCCGGTCTCTCCGTGTGGGAGCGGCGGTGATAGCGATGTCCACGGGGAGGGAGGGCGCAGCTCACAGCCGCAGGCTGCAGCGGGGATCAGAATAGAGTGCTGGAATCTGCAGGTGATCAAAGTAACGTACGGGCAGTGTGTGAGACCCTTTACGCATTTTTCCGTCAGCACAAGGGCACGGTTTCATCAGTATAGCTGAGCGGATAATTCCAACTTCTGTACCAGCGATAGGTTAGACCAGGGGTGGCCAACCAGTCAGAGGCAAAGAGCCAGAAAAGTTCCGTAGTCAAGGGATAAGAGCCACTATCATGCGCGCGCACAAAAATGGGGGCATGGCCTAGTTGTCACAAAGCCACGGCCCTTTTTGTGCACACACCTTTTGGTACGACGTTTGTAGGAGTATGACCTTGTGTCATAACCCCGTTTTTAGTCATGTACAGTGCCACATACATATAATTCCCCAGTACAGTGCCACATACATATAGAAATGCCTCCACAGTGCCAGATACACACATGTCCCTACAGTGCCAGATACATACATGCCCCACAGTGCTAGATACACATGTCCCACAGTGCCAGATAGATATATGCCCCACAGTGCCAAATACACGTCCCCACAGTGCCAAATACATATATGCCCCCACAGTGCCAAATACACATGCCCCCACAGTGCCAGATACACATGCCCCCACAGTGCCAGATATGCCCCCAGTGCAAATACACATGCCCCCACACAGTGTGCCAGCTATGCCCCCAGTGCAGATACACATGTCCCCACAGTATGCCAGATATGCCCCCAGTGCAGATCCACATGCCCCCAGTGTGCCAGATATGCCCCCAGTGCAGATCCACATGCCCCCAGTGTGGCAGATATGCCCCCAGTGCAGAACCACATGCCCCCACAGTGTGCCAGATATGCCCCCAGTGCAGATCCACATGCCCCCACAGTGCCAGATATGCCCCCAGTGTAGATACACATGCCCCCACAGTGTGCTCCCCCCCACAGTGCTGCTCCCCGCACTGCTGCTGTGAGGGGAGGAGAGCGCAGCGCGCGCCTCTCCTACCCCTCCGTCTCCGGCTGCGGTGTGTATCTGAAATTCGGCGCCGGCCCGTGAGCCAATCAGAGCTCGAGAGCCGCGGGTTGGCCACCGCTGGGTTAGACTATTAACCCTTATGTGCAGCATTCCACCTGTGGTTCATCATTTCCAGCAGGGGAAGCAGTAGCCTCTCAACAGAAACCGGCTGTAAAGCCAGTGGTAAGTAAATCATTTAGACACAACACAACATCTTCACAGTCTACACATGTTTCAGATGAGGATTCATCAGAGGACGAAGACTCCTTACACTCTTTGTTCTGCATATGAGGATGAGGAAGGTCTCAGCTCACTGGACATATCTGAGTTGATTACTGCAATGAAATCCATTTTATCCTTTGAAAAATCAGCAATATCCCAAAACAGTTAAGTCTGAGTTTCCTGGATCAGAACAGCTGACGGAAATTATGGAAGAGGCTTGGGCTACGCCCAGTAAGAAATTTAGAATTCCTAGGAAATGGAATTCCAATTATCCTTTTCTGACTGGAGACTGTTTAAAGAGGGAGGTAGCCCCTAAAGTAGATACACGTGTGATTTGCTTGGTGCGAAAATCTACATTACCTCTGCCTTCAACTTCTTTAAATGATGTCACGGATAGGAGAGTAGATGGTTTGCTTAAAAAACATTTTTTCCCTGTCTGGGGCAATCATTAGACCAGCCATGGCCTCAGCCTTGATGGCTAAAGCAGTCGCTGCCTGGGCAGATGCATTGGAAGGGGACATTTCAATGGCATCTAGAGAGCAAAAATCCCATGTGGCACATATCAAACAGGAAGGATGCAGGCAGCTGTTTTTTGTCAGACACTTCTCTTGAGGCTGGAATTGTGTGTTACATTCTGCTGGTCGGTGTCGTTTTCGGCCAACGGCCATACCAGTGTTCCAACTCCTCTCTTGAGTTCTGTAACTGTGCATTCACACTGCCCATGTATATATTTTTTTAGTTAATAAAAGTACATTTTATATATATATTTTTTCTGGATCTCATTTGGATAAGAAAGGTGACAAATCTGGCATCAGCTTTTAAAGAAACCGTTATGGGAGGATCCATGCTTAGATATCCGTAAGTATGGTACGCATCATTATTCATCCATATCCATGTGTGCACAGATAAAGATACCTTTATATGTGGATATCGTTTTCATTGATTGTGAGTGGGGTACGCCATCTGCTTTTAGTGGATTTGCTTCAGCCTTATATCAATTTTATGGGACATACTACACTATGATGTGTTTTATTTATGTTTTATTTCATATCTTCATGAGATAATTGGTGGAGTGGAAGATTCATCTGTATCACTGCAGGAGGAGACATATTGAATCAAGACCACTTTTTCTTGACATCTATGGACATTAAGTATCATTTTATATGAAACTACACTGAGCGCCTTTTTGCTTGAGTATTTTCTTTCGTGTATGTTTCAGATGAAATTCCAATATGCTTGGAAGAAGCAGCCTTAGATATGGGTGCTGTTGCCCCTCAAGCATCAGCCTCAACAGTAGCCGCTCGCGAGCAGTTTGGCTGTGCACCTGGAAAGCTGATTCGGAATCCAGTATTTTGGAGTCAGAAGCAGACTCCAAGAAAGTTAAGTTTCCCTTTACTTAAAAATTTAAGCCTAAAATTCCAGCTTTTCTGTCTCAAGGAAAAGCAAAAGGAAAGGGTGATAGCAAACATTCCCAGTATATCAGGTCTGGTAAGACTAAAAAGCATTGGGCAACCAGAGGACCGGCTTCTAAAACAGAAGATAAGCCATCAGCCTGATGGTGCGGGCCTCCACCTGGGGCACCCCAGGGTGGGAGGCCGACTTCTTAATTTTTCATAAATCTGGCAGCATTCTACCACGGATGCCTGGGTACAAGAAGTGGTATCTCACGGTTATCTGTTTGCTTTCAGGAAAAATCCTCTGCATTATTGTACCAGCCCGTCTTTGGTAGAAATGAAGGCCAGGGCTTTGCAAGAGGCAGTTCAGAAATTGCTTCAGTCAGGAGTAATCATTCCTGTTCCTTCTGCACAACAAGGACATGGTTTCTACTCCAACCTGTTTTTTAGTCCAGAAGCCGAACGGGCCGTTCTGGCCTATACTCAATCTAAAAATGCTGAACAAGTACATTTGGGTACCTCGGTTTCATATGGAGACTTTACGTTCCATCACTTTGGCTATGGAACCAGGGGATTTTATGGTGTCCCTGGATATACAGGATGCTTACCCTGTCCCATCAGCGCGATCTCCGGTTCGCTATCCTCCAACAGCATTTTCAGTTTCAGGCTCTGCCATTTGGACTGGCCACAGCCCCCAGAATATTCACCAAAATTATGGTGATTATGGCAGCTTATCTCCACCAGCAGGGGATAAGAATATTTCCATACCTTGACGATCTTTTAATCCTGGCACAGTCTTAGGAATTGCTTCTGTGTTACAATTCCGTCACAATGGATGACTCACTTGGGGGCTGTATTGGATTCGAGCCTTCAGAGAGTAATTGTACTTCTGACCAAAATAACCAAACTTCAGTTAAGGATCCAGGAGCTTCTACACAATCAAAGAATATCCATTCACGCAGCAATGCGTGTGATGGGATTAATGGTGTCAACATTCGACATGGTAGAGTATGCTCAATTCCATTCAAGGCTCCTGCAACATCTGATCCTTACCAAGTGGAATGGGTTTCATCAGACAATAAAATGCAGACTATGGTTCTTCCTCTGGAAGTAAGGAGGTCATTAGCCTGGTGGTTACAGACAGCCCATCTGGACAAAGGGAAACCCTTTTGGATATCAGATTGGGAAATTCTGACAACAGATGCCAGCCTTCAGGGCTGGGGAGCAGTGTCAGGAAAAAATTGCTTCCAGGGGCAGTGGACCATGGAAGAAAGGTGCCTGCCAATAAATATATTGGAACTTTGAGTTATATACATGGCATTGAATCAGGCGAAGGATATCCTTCAGGGGAAACCAGTCCAGATCCGCTCGGACAATGCAATGACAGTAGCGTACCTCAACCATCAGGGAGGAACTCGCAGCCGGAAAGAAATTAAAGAAGTAAGTCACACGTTAAAGTGGGCAGAACGTCCTCTTCCAGCCTTGTCTGCAGTGTTCATTCCAGGAGTCCTAAACTGGGAAGCGGATTTTCTCAGTCCGCACACCATTCATGTAAATGAATAGGCTTCACACCCGAAACTCTTCCAGACTCTGGTCGACAGATGGGGGTTGCCAGAGAGAGCTCTCATGGCGTCTCGTCAGAACCACAAGGTGCCCGCATACAGATCAAGAACAAAGGATCCCAAAGTGATCTTTGTGGATGCCCTGTCAGTGAGATGGGACTTTCATCTGGCCTATGTGAGCTATCGCCCTGTTACCCAGGGTGGTGAGAAAAGTAAAACAAGGAAAAAGTGCCATGATACTTATAGCTCTGGCTTGGCCCACAGCTATGGGTACACAGATTTGCAGAGGATGTCGATGGATGCTCCATTTCTACTACCTCAACATCCAGATCTACTGATCCAGGGTCCTTGTCCTCACAGACATCTGGATCGACTGTCTTTGATGGCGTGGCTCTTGACTTCCATCCTGAAATTAAGAGGATTCTCACAACAGGTAATTCAAACAATGCTTAGAGCAAGGAAACCCTCCTCAGCTCGCATTTATCACAGAATATGACTAGCCTATTTTCAATGGTGCAGTGAATGGAAACTTGACCCCAGGTATTTGAATTTCCAGAATCCTAGCATTCCTTCAGGCAGGAATGGATAATAGGGTTAAGGGTGGCTTCCTTGAGAGTGCAGATGTCAGCACTAACTGCATGATTCCAAAAGAAAATTGCCAACCTACAGGATGTGTGCACTTCTTTCAAGGAAATGCTGCGCATTCAACCTCCTTTTGTTCCTCCTACAGTGCCTTGGGACTTAAGTTTAGTTCTAAAAGCCCTTCAAGTTGCCCCATTTGAACCACTTAAAAGAATGGATTTTAAATGGTTGACAGCTAAAGTTCTCTTTCTACTGGCCATGGCTTCAGCTAGAAGAGTTTCAGATTTTGGTGCATTGTTATGCCATCCTCCATTTCTGATTTTTTTTATCCAGATAGAGCAGTTCTAAGAACTAAATCTGGGTATCTTCCTAAGGTGGTGTCTAAATTCCACCTTAACGAAGAAATTGTAGTCTCGGCTTTCCAGTGCAGGACCGCTCTGCGGGAGATGCATCATTGGGCGTAGTCCGTGCCTTAAAGATCTACGTAGATCGTACCAGTGCTATCAGAAAGACAGATTCTCTCTCTTTTGTCTACGGATATCACAGGAGAGGATGGTCTGCTGATAAGCAGACACTGGCGAGATGGCTTCGGATGACGATTTAAGAAGCATATTCTCAGGCTGATCTCCCGGTTCCGGATAATGTCTTTGCTCACTCTACTCATCGTAAGGTAGGTCCATCATGGGAAGCACAACGTGGTGCTTCAGCAGAACAGATATGTAAGGCAGCCACATCGTCTTCCATTAACACATTCATTAGACATTATCCCGTAGATACCTTTGCCTCTCAGGACGCTGAATTCGGGCGTAAGGTTCTCCTGTCTAATCAGGAGCGTCCCCTCCACTAAATTGCTTTGGGACATCCCAATGTACCCTGTGGACCCTGCAGGAGAAATATACGTTATGGTAAGAACTTACCGTTGATAACAGTATTTCTCCTAAGTCCACAGGTTCCACAGGGACCCCACACGGACGCACCTGATTTGAGGATCCTTTTACTCACTAAACTCTTCCCTCTTGTACTGAAGGGTGTGTATGTGTGTTCTTCTCGTCTGATTATGGCTCTACACGATGGTCCTGCCTTAAGCTTTGGAAAACAACTGATTTGCCTGAGCCAGGAGGCGGGGATATACGTACGGGCCCGCTGCATGCTGGGAGGCCAGAAAGCTTTGACCGATTGGTGCAAGATCTGCTGTCGCTCCACCATATCCCAATGTATCCTGTGGACTTAGGGGAAATACTGTTATCAACGGTAAGTTCTTACCATAACGGATGTTACCCTGCACAGAAACAAAATAACCCACCAAAATCTAACTGCAAATGTTATATCTGCCACACCTGCAGTGCACATGGTTTTGCCCAACTGCTAACAAATTTGCTGCTCCAATCAACTCTGAATTACTACCCACTGTGCGATTTGTCCTGATGATTTTGACTATATAGTGAAAATCGTAAGAAAAGTTAGTGCAAATCACACTGTGTGTCTGATCTTGTGATGTGCGCTCCCCCAGGATTGGTATCGTAAGAAAAAATAGACTGTGCATGCAGGGTCGATACGCACCCGTGCATACGGGTCTTTACTGGGGATCCGGTCTGAAGATCGACAGTGTCTAGGTCGACAATGTTTAGGTCGACCACTATAGGTCGACAGTCACTAGGTCGACATGGATGGAAGGTTGACAGGGTTTCTAGGTCGACATGTGCTAGGTCGACAGGTCTAAAGGTCGACATGAGTTTTTCACTTTTTTTTTTTTTTTTTGGATTTTTTCATACTTAACGATCCACGTGGACTACGATTGGAACAGTAAAGTGTGCCGAGCGAAGCGGTAGCGGAGCGAAGGCACCATGCCCGAAGCATGGCGAGCGAAGCGGTGCACTAATTTGGGATCCCGGTCACTCTACGAAGAAAACGACACCCAAAAAAAAAAAAAATTCCTCATGTCGACCTTTAGACCTGTCAACCTAGCACATGTTGACCTAGAAACCCTGTCGACCTTCCATCCATGTCGACCTAGTGACTGTCGACCTATAGTGGTCGACCTAAACATTGTCGACCTAGATACTGTCGATAAAACGAACCACACCCCTTTACTGACAGGACTCGAGGACACATAAATGGGTAAGGGACCCAGACTCACTGGAGCAGATGTATTAAGGCTGGAGAAGGGATAAAGAAGTGATAAAGCAGTAATAAGTGAAAGGTGATAACGCACCAGCCAATCAGCTCCTAACTGTAATTTTTTAAATCCGTAATGATTGGCTGGTGCGTGATCACCTTGCTCTTATCACTGCTTTATCCCTTTTCCATGTTAATACATCTGCCCCACTGACAGTAAAGCAGGAAAGACAGAAGCACAAGTCTGCTTGAGGTACAGACACAAACAGTGTTACGCTGGGTACACACTAGGTGAAATATATGGCAAGCCCGTCACAGATGTGTAGACCCGATATGACTGCGAGTGTGAATGACGTGTGCAGCACAGCTGATGGGCAATATACACTATCGGATACTTTAGATATATCTGTCTGCTATTTCCGGACCTAATTTCTCCCATTCCCTCCCATCCATGCCAGCCTCCTGCAGTGCCCCGAAGCTCCTGCATACATCTCCAGCACCCCCCCCCCCCCCCCCCCATACATAAAATGATGTTTGGTGTTACCACAAGTGCTCCTCACCCTCTTGTTCAGATACATTATGTAAGGTAAATAATTTGAATGTATGCATTATTCCATTTATAGGTTTAATTCAGGGGCTGAACATTCCTCTGAGAAGTTCTTGACTCTGTTTATATTACAGTCGCTGTAGCTTCACATCTTTAGTTACTGTTTCAGAATGGCACAGGTTTGGTATGTTATGTCTATGATAATGGTGATAATGTTGACATATCGTTTTTAATATATCCGTATATCCTAGCGCTAATGTTGATATTTTCACATATTGTCCATGTCAACATTTCCCAGGTTGTAAGCGCGTCTGTCATAACTTCCGTCATGATGAACGTTGACATTGATTGTGGCCAGTGTGACTGTATACTGTACCACGCTGTTTCGTCTTGTATGTCCACCAAAGTGGAGACAAGTGTGTAGTAGTCCCTGTTACAGTTTTCCTCAAACTTGCATCCTTACATCATATTAGAGGGAACTGAGCTGCACCAGTCACCTCTTTCACAAGCCACAGAGTATTTGTTTTTGAAACAATGGTGGACATAATATCAGTCAATGAATAGTTTGTACATGTCCCTAGGCATGATGAGTTGCCAGTTGCTTAATTAACACAGGTGGTCATTCCGAGTTGTTCGCTCGCTAGCAGCTTTTAGCAGCCATGCAAACGCTATGCCGCCTCCCACTGGGAGTGTATTTTAGCTGAGCAGAACTGCGAACGAAAGGATTGCAGAGCGGCTACAAAAAATTATGTGCAGCTTCAGACCCACTCAGCGCTTGCGATGACTTCAGACTGTTCAGTTCCTGTTTTGACGTCACGAACACGCCCTGCGTTCGCCCAGCCACACCTGCGTTTTTCCTGGCACGCCTGCGTTTTTTCAAACACTCCCTGAAAACGGTCAGTTGACACCCAGAAACGCCCACTTCCTGTCAATCACTCTGCGGCCAGCAGTGCGACTGAAAAGCTTCGCTAGAGCCTGTGTGAAACGACATCGGTCGTTGTACTAGTGCGACGCGCGTGCGCATTGCGCCGCATGCACAGAAGTGCCTTTTTTTTTGCCCGATTGCTGCGCTGCGACCGAAATCTGCTAGCGAACAACTCTGAATGACCACCACTGGAAATTACGGGAGCGGATGTATTAAGCCAGCAGAAGTGATAAAGCAGTGATAAGTGGAAGTTGATAACACACCAGCCAATCAGCTCCTAACTGACATTTTGAAACCGTTATGATTGGCTGATGCCGTGTCACCTTCCACTTATCACTACTTTATCCCTTCTCCATTCTTAATACATCTGCCCCTATGGGTGCACTTTAGTATTCTTTGACTCAGTGCATTTAGATACATCTTGAGGCTTACTGTCATGGGAGTCATCTGTTAACAAGGATTTTAATGTATAATTTATAATACTTATTGTGCTTATGTATTACTGTTATTGTTGTAATTGGTTAATTTGTTAAGTGATGGTTTAACTGTACAGATTTACACATGGATCTTATTTTAGCGTTAGGAGTAAATCCAGCAAGATGATGCAAATTTGACCATGAAAATAAATACTTTGTACTGCTTCTCTGCAAATGTAAAATAATGGAGTTGGAGTTGTGGTCTGGCGCTATCTAGCTCAACTCTAAATCATGGCATGCAGACCACAGGTAGAGCTAGCGGCACATTATCTTACTCTCATGTGGAAATGTGGGTGGATCTCATGGAATTCATCTTACTGTGCATGCGCCAACTAAACAGATCGGCGCCTGCGTCACAAAAGACTTAGGCACATGGACGGAGCGCGCTAGTGCATACGGATTGACCGCTGGACAACACTGTCCATGAATTGGGTGATAATTGAGTGGCGACCATGCAATTTCATGGCTGCCTCGGCTGACTTCAGTGCTCATTTGCTGTTTCAGATGGATCTTGCGCACCCAGCTGGTGTACTGTAAGGCATGATACTAATGATAAGGACATAAGGCGAGATACGGTAGGCTTCTACATGCATTCGCGCAGCCGGATTCTGGCATTAGCATAATGCAGTAAGCAGGTCGGAGCTAGTGTACGTCAGTGCATGTGTCCGATTCAGAATCAGCTGCTATGTGTCCCAGCTGCAGACACTACCTTTTCCATCACCCCAGTTGGGGATTGCAAAAAAGCCTAAACCTCCTCGATTTCCCTTCACAGCTTGGATCAATTGTTCATCATCACTATCTCGATACCTACCGTTGCTAATCCAGATCCATCCACACCTCTTATATCACTCCACCTCGCTTCTCTTTATCTTCTCTCTCTTACTCACTATGCCCATTCCTACAAGGGACTCTTCCTGCACCACACTCACCTGCAACAGTAGACGTTCTACTTTCTTCATGCTGCACCTTCCAAGTCAAACCCCCAGAAACCTCACCCTCCTTTTTCTTTGAAGTTCACACCTATCATCTTCATGTTGCTGTCATTTATTGCCACGTCTGTAGTTTCCAAACTCCATGACTACTTGGCTGTCTGCTTAACTTATTGACCTGCCCTAGTATCATAGCAGGTGATTTCAACAGTCCTTTTGACTACCCCATTGTCTCTCTCAATTACTTCTGCCTTTTGTCCCTCACTCTTAATGGACTTTAAATGCATTGGGGGAGATGTGTCAAATTTTGTAGAGAGAACTAAACCAATCATCTTCTGTCATTTTATAGGCTGTATTTGAAACATGACAGGAGCTGATTGGTACCATCTCGTCACTTTACCTCTCCATGATTTGATAAAGTTCCCCCATTATGATGTACACTTTCTTGAATTTGTATTTTCCTGCTTCTGTTCCATCTGATTTCTTCATCTTGACCTTCCCAGTTTCTGGCCACAAGCTCCTTTCATTCATTCTCACAATACCCAGTGCTCCTTCCGTGCACCCATTATACTACATACACAAATGCTCACAATCTCATCCACATCCATCATCATTAAAACATCTTCTATCTCCTGTAGCTTGGCTGTCCTGCCCTAACCTGGCTTCCTGTTTCTGCAACAACATACCCACCACTGGAAGAAATCTTTGTCCTAAGCCTTCTTCCCTCACTGTTATGGCATCTTCTCATCTTACCTACTGCCCTTTCACTTGCAAAGCAAACTTACTTAACATTTACCCAGTCTTCTAAGCCTCAATGCCTTTGTTCCACCTTTGAATTGCTTGTCTCGCCTGCCTGCCTGCCTGCCTGCACTACACGCCCAAGATTTTGCCACCTGCTTCAAAGACAGCTACTAGCAAATACTAAGAAATATCTTCACGCCAGATTCTGCACACTGCACTGTCCTCCTCTGTGCTCCCAGTATACCATAATTTATTCCCACAGTAAGCTAGGCAAGTCTGCGCACTCTTATTTTCATATTGTCCCCCTCTATCCTGTTCTCTCCCATCTTTTCTGGTCCATTTCCTTTATGCCCCGTTCTAGCTCAGCTCTCCAGCATGTCTCTATTGGCACATTTCATTCCTCCTTGAGACATGCCAATCTCTCCCTTTAGTCTACAAGCTGCTTAAGTGCACTCCCCATCTCTACAGATATATAGGGGAGGGGTCCTGGGGTGCACACCGGTAATGAGAGAGACCTTTCAGTACTGCATACAAAGACAAGGTTGCAGGGGCACAATTCAATTCTACAGATTTCAATGATCTACTTAGAGCAAATTCTACTTATCCATTCTCATCCTCCTGCACCTCATGGCTGTTTTTGACACTGTGGATAACCAGAATCTCGCACCTCACTCTTAGAATGTTGATATTAAAGAGAGGCTGCATGCAGGAGGGTTAGGGATAGGGATTTAGGTTAGGGAATTCTTATCACAACGATGGAGGATCAGAGGTCAAACCCAGAAATGAAGGTTACCTGACCGCCAGGGACCTAGGTGCCACGCTTTAGCCACTGCAACTGCCAGGGGCAGGTAAGTCACGTCTGGGCCTCCAGGGATGTGTCGACATTCTAACATGCCAACATTTCTTGAGTGAGTTTAGAATGAATATCGACATGGTCAATATGACATTATTACTGTCGACATATCATACCACACCCATGATATATACTACTCACACTTACATTATCACAACCTCTCAGTCTTCCCTCTGTGATGCACAAACTACTCTTGCCTTAGCTGTGCCCTTTCCCCATTTACTTTTGGAATCCAGTCTCTAGGTCGACAGTTACTAGGTCGACCACTATTGGTCGACAGGGTTTCTAGGTGGACAGGTTCATCTAGGTCAACAGGACAAATGGTCGACATGAGTTTGTTTACGATTTTTTTCTTTTTTGAATCTTTTCATACGTAACGATCCACGTGGACTACAATTGGGAACGGTAACCTGTGCCGAGCGCAGAGAAGCACCTTTCCTGAAGCATCGCAAGCGATGCGAGCCATGCAAGGGGACACGGTGCACTAATTGGGGTTCCCGGTCACTCTACGAAGATAACCACAACAAAAAACATTAAAAACTCATGTTGACCTTTTGACCTGTCGACCTAGTTACTATCTACCATCCATGCCACACTCTTACATTGTATACTCGTCCTACCCTTTATTTTCACATCTCCATTTATTTTGTGTACCTTGTATGTCACAGTTTTATTTATGTTCTGTGTTCCCCACAAATCAATGGCAATAATAATAATAATAATAACAATAAAAGTCCCAATGTTAAAGTAAAGCTGCCCAGTATTTGTGTCACACGCACATAAGAATGCAGTATTTTCCCTGCCTACAGATGAGAAGCAGAAACTGTATTTCCACCCTTTAGTTTGTCCAAGGGCAAATCAGCCTTTTCTAGCCGGACTTGTGCCTTACTTTATATGAGGCCCTATGTTCTGTTCTCCACACCAGCTATTAATGCCTTTAGTGCACAGGTTCTCAAACTCGGTCCTCAGGACCCCACACGGTCCATGTTTTGCAGGTCACCTGTAGATTTTTAAAATGTGACAGTTGGTGATACACAGTGCAGCTGCTGGGTGACCTGGAAAACGTGAACCGTGTGGGATCCTGAGGACCCAGTTTGAGAACCACTGCGTTTAGTGGAACTACTTATAGGCCCTACACACTGGCCGATTTTCTGAAAGATATGAACGAGATCGTTCATAAATGAACGAGAACTCGTTCATATCTTTCAGTGTGGAGACTCCAGCGATGAACGATGCGCGGCCCCGCGCTCGTTCATCGCTGATCTCCCGTCGGCTGTGCATGCAGGCCAATATGGACGATCTCGTCCATATTTGCCTGCACTTCAATGCAGCCGCGTGACGAGGGGAGTGAAGAAACTTCACTGCCCCCCCGCCGCCGGGTCGCCCGTCGGCCGTATCCGCCGTCGGGCACCTCGGCGGTGCATCGTCAAATGTGTAGGGCCCTTTACAGCTTAAAGTTTGACTTGGATATATTTTTTTTTCAATGTCTAAATATTTATATTGTAACCTATAAATAGTCGCTGCTGTGGGTGCGTTCATTTAAGTACACAGTCTGTATCGTTGTCTTACGAGATTTCCAACCATATATGTTTGATTTAAAAGTGCAATTTGTCTTATTTGTTTACCACATTGTTTTAGAATAATGTTATAATAATATTTATATAGTACGTTTCTCCTAATAGGACTCAAAGGGGTATATGCAATAGCGGGCGAAATCGCGGCAATTATCGCCGTTTTTTCAATTCGACCAAATTCGCCAGGTGAATTCCGGAAGGTGGCTTCCGGAATTCACCATATGCAATGAAAAACGGATTCGCCAGGGTCGCGGGCGAAAATCGGCCGATTTGGCGGATTTTGCCGCGATTTTTAAAAACGGGAAAAAACGGGGAAAAACCCGAAAAAAAAATGGCGTGGGGTCCCCCCTCCAAAGCATAACCAGCCTCGGGCTCATCGAGCTGGTCCTGGTTCTAAAAATGCAGGGGAAAAATCGGGCAGGGATCCCCCGTATTTTTAAAACCAGCACCGGGCTCTGCGCCTGATGCTGGTGCCAAAAATACGGGGGACAAAACGAGTAGGGGTCCCCCGTATTTTTAACACCAGCATCGGGCTCCACTAGCTGGACAGATAATGCCACAGCCGGGGGTCACTTTTATGCCGTGCCCTGCGGCCGTGGCATCAAATATCCAACTAGTCACCCCTGGCCGGGGTACCCTGGGGGAGTGGGGACCCCTTCAATCAAGGGGTCCCCCCCCCCCAGCCACCCAAGGGCCAGGGGTGAAGCCCGAGGCTGTCCCCCCCCATCCAATGGGCTGCGGATGGGGGGGCTGATAGCCTTTGTGATAAAAAAAAAGATATTGTTTTTTCCATTAGTACTACAAGTCCCAGCAAGCCTCCCCCGCAAGCTGGTACTTGGAGAACCACAAGTACCAGCATGCGGGAGAAAAACGGGCCCGCTGGTACCTGTAGTACTACTGGGAAAAAAATACCCAAATAAAAACAGGACACACACACCTTGATAGTAAAACTTTATTTCATACGCCGACACACACATACTTACCTGTGTTGACACGCCGACTGCAACGATCTCCGACGATCCGAGGGTACCTGTCAAAAAATTATACTCACCTTCCAGCGTCCGTCCAGAGGTCCAGGTCCAGAGGTAAATCCACGTACTTTGTAAAATAAAAAAACGATCACCGAGCCATACCGGACTAGAAAGGGGTCCAATGTTTTCACATTACACTCCTTTCTCCCGAATGCCGGGACATCACGTGACTCCTGTCACTGATGTCCCTTCAGCCAATCAGGAAGCGCTACTGCCGTGGCGCTCACCTGATTGGCTGGACGCCGTCTGTACTCTGACAGCGCCTCGCAAAGCCGCTCCATTACTTTCAATGGTGGGAACTTAGCGGCTAGCGGTGGGGTCACCCGCCGGTCAGCCGCTGACCGGCGGGTGACCTCACCGCTAGCCGCTAAGTTCCCACCATTGAATATAATGGAGGGAGCAGTGCGATGCGCTGTCACAGCGAGCAGCCAATCAGGTGAGCGCAACGAAGTTGCGCTTCCTGATTGGCTTAGAGACCTGTCAGTGACAACTGTCACTGACAGATCTTAATCGTGGAAAGGTGTCCCATGTGTCAGCATGGGACACCTTTCAGTCCGTTTTTGGTGCGGGTAAATGCGTTTTCTTTTTTTGCCAAGTCCGTGGATTTATCTCTGGAGCCTGGTTAAGGTGAGTATATTGAACTTTGCTTTTCAGGTACCCCGGGATTCTACATGGAGAAGAGGACCGATGTCGGCGTGTGAACATAGGTAAGTATGTGTGTGTCGGCGTATGAAATAAAGTTTTACTATCAAGGTGTGTGTGTCCTGTTTTTATTTGGGTATTTTTTTCCCAGTAGTACTACAGGTACCAGCGGGCCCGTTTTTCTCCCGCATGCTGGTACTTGTGGTTCTCCAAGTACCAGCTTGCGGGGGAGGCTTGCTGGGACTTGTAGTACTAATGGAAAAAACAATATCTTTTTTTTTATCACAAAGGCTATCAGCCCCCCCATCCGCAGCCCATTGGATGGGGGGGGACAGCCTCGGGCTTCACCCCTGGCCCTTGGGTGGCTGGGGGGGGGGGACCCCTTGATTGAAGGGGTCCCCACTCCCCCAGGGTACCCCGGCCAGGGGTGACTAGTTGGATATTTGATGCCACGGCCGCAGGGCACGGCATAAAAGTGACCCCCGGCTGTGGCATTATCTGTCCAGCTAGTGGAGCCCGATGCTGGTGTTTAAAATACGGGGGACCCCTACTCGTTTTGTCCCCCGTATTTTTGGCACCAGCATCAGGCGCAGAGCCCGGTGCTGGTTTTAAAAATACGGGGGATCCCCTGTCAATTTTTTCCCCGCATTTTTAGAACCAGGACCAGCTCAATGAGCCCGAGGCTGGTTATGCTTTGGAGGGGGGACCCCACGCCATTTTTTTTTCTGATTTTACCGTTCCAGCAATAAAAAAATAAAAAAATAAAAAATAATATTTTAAAAAATATATAAATAATATTTGTGCCTCCCCCCCAAAAAAAAAAAAAACCTAATCCCTTCTAATATAAATAGATCTGCTATTCCTAAAAAAAAAAACACCAAAAAAAACATGTTTAAATTTTTTTTATTTGTTTTCACCCTCCAAAGTGTGGCGGAGTGAAAATCGCGAATTTGCTGTCTAAAAGCACTGCAGGCGAATTTCCAAACTTGAATTGAATATGCTGGAGGCGAATTGCAGCATCTGTACCATTGCAGAAAAGGCGAATTCGGAAAAAGGCGAATTGAGAAAAGGCGAATTTTGACGGGCCGTTTTTTTGCGAAAAATGACTGCACTGCATAGGCGAATTGATTTTTGGAGGCGAAAACGGCCCGGAATTCGCCTTTTTTGCCAATTCGCCCGCTATTGCATATACCCCAAAGTTCTGTACATTTGCCTTTTCAGCACAAAATACAAAACAAGTTTAACAGTAGATATTAGTGAAATGCTGAGTAAATAGGAAAGTCTTTAGTCTATTTTTGACGTATTCTAGAGTGGAGGCCTCTCAAACTGTGCGGGGGATCAGAGTTCCATAAAGTCAAAGCCACAATCCTGAAAGCTCGACCCCCAGATGAATTACCGGAGACTCTAGGTACTGTTAGTAATCCTTCTTCTACAGACCGTAGTAATCGAGTAGGACAGTATGGAATCAGAGGCTTCTTCAGGTACCTTGGGCCCTAGTCATGTAGGGTTTTGAAAGTCAGTAAGCCGGGAGACTCTAGGTACTGTTAGTAGTCCTTCTTCTACAGACCGTAGTAATCGAGTAGGACAGTATGGAATCAGAGGCTTCTTCAGGTACCTTGGACCCTGGTCATGTAGGGTTTTGAAAGTCGGTAAGCCAAGCTTGAAAATGATTCTCCATTTTACAGGTAGCCAGTGAAGGGTTTAGAGAATAGGCTTTATGTGGCTGGAACGGGGCTGGTTGGTTAATAGTCTGGCAGCTGCATTTTGTACCATCTGCAAGCGGAGCAATTCTTTTGCTGGGAGACCAAGGTAGATGGCATTGCAGTAGCCTAGGCGTGATGATACAAATGCATGTACTGTATGACTATAGGCAGATCTTCTGGGGGAATTAAGTGCTTGATTCTGGCTATGTTACTTAGATGAAAGAAGGAGTATATTTATATTAATGCATTTATCTGCTCATGTAATATTAGCAATTGTTTATTTAAAATTAGCTTTTTCTATTTATTGACTCGTTTGCCTTTTCTGTTTCATACAGTGCTTTTACTTTATAAGTTCCTTCTGTTGCTTTTTAGACATAACTTTTTAAAAATGCTGTCTGGGTACAATTCCATCCAATGCAGAGAACACAGTAAAACTGTGTAGTATTTTGGAGACAGGCCCCAGTGGCGCTGAGAGGCAGGGGGAGCAGGTACAAATTACCCAGGCCTGGGCTGCTAGAGGGTCCACGGGTCCACTAACCACCCCTCAAGGATACCTGTACTTTGGCCGACGGCGGTGCCGTCCACCTGGTGATATCTTCTGGAAGATGGTAACATAGTAAAATATTTAATAAGGATAAAAAAAGACAAGTTGTCCATCGAGTTAAACCTTTATTTAGATCCTATACTACTCTGTAACTAACCAGATATACCCGTAGTTATGCAATACAATCTTTATCGCCGCACATAAAAGCATAGAATTTCCCTAGTGGCCAGCGTCCTCTTCCCAAATATCACTGGGAAGATGGAGCTGGCCAGGGAGGAGAGACTTTCTTCCAGATCAAGTTAGGTAGGATGCAGGTGCCCTCCCCCCTGCCCCCCTATGTTAAAACTGTGACCGCCTATGTTAAAATGGCGCGCCCCCCCCCCCCCCCTTGTCAACCTCGCAATTATTTTATTATTCACATATTTTTATACTAAAGGGCATAGGTGGTCATTCCGAGTTGATCACTAGCTGCATTTGTTCGCTGTGCAGCGACGAGGCAAAAAAATGGCACATCTGCGCATTCGGGAAGTACTATTACAACAAACGATGTAGTATCACACAAGGTCTATCGAAGCTTTTCAGTTGCTCTGCTGGCCGCAGAGTGATTGACATGAAGTGGGCGTTTCACAGAGTAGGTATTGAGCTACTCTAAAATTGTACAAGATAATTATGCCGCCGTTTGCACTTCTGCTAAGAAAAAATACACTCCCAGTCGGATGCGGCATAGCATTTGCACGTCTGCTAAAAACTGCTAGCGAGCGAACAACTCAGAATGACCCCCATAGTCACACCTACTTAATAAGCCACGTCTCCGGCCTTTACCGGGGTCCAGCGTGGCTCTCAATGGCACTGAGACCGATACAGCACTCCCTTGTTATACAAGTCTTTGGATGCTTATTGTGGAACCTCCTTGTGAGAGGTGCAACTGGTCATTGTTTCATTTGTATTGTCTTGGAGCTAAACAGGGATTTGCTGAAGCAATGTAGATATAGAAAAAATAGGACACGCTACCTTTTGGTAGGATGTTTTCATCACAGACACTCCAGTTACTGACAATTGAATAAGTGAAACATCTTACTATTTTCGGATTTTGGCTACACTGGGCAAAAAAAATTTTTTTTGTGTACTTGACCTTTTATGTAACTTTTGATATAATGAGGTCTCTATTTATGTGTAAAACTTATTTACTCTTATTTATAGAAAGCTTACATATGACACGGTTCCTATCCTAGTGGAGTTTACAATTTTCCTTATCAAAGAGGCGTTTAGATACTTTATTTTATTTGGATGTGTAAATGTGCTTTCCTTTTAAAAAATAATAATAATTATAATAATAATTAATTCCACCAGTAATAAATAAGTACTTCAACTGAAAGCATTGAGCAATATGTAATTGTTATGCACACCAGTGCCTGCAGGAATGTACTGGTGTCTGAACGGAGAGGGATGCAAAACAAATGAACTCACAGACAGACTGGGGAATATGACATTACGTACACAGAAGGTGATAGGGTAACAAAATAAACACAAAGTGAACAGAGAAGCCCAGAGGCTAAGAAACTGGGTGTCTCCCTAGTATTAGGAGTGCTCAGATGGAAAGAAGCAAGATGTTGTGTTTTAATACGTAGAGAACCCGAAATGTTGTTGCTAAGGGCAACAGCAAAACCCTAAAGGGTTACCAACGGGTGTGGCAGTAAACTCCTTGGTCAGAGATGGAATAATAGACACAAGGAGAGTCTCCACAATCCTAGTCCTCACTTGCAGTGCACTGGTTCAGCTTACTGCCACTAAACTGACACCAGAACACCTTGCACAGTGAGAAAGGATTTTGGCAGGCAAGTCTGAGAATACAGCCGCAAACTTGCTAAGTTCACAGAGTAGCAAAAGAACCCCAGCAAGTTAAACGACTGACTCCAGTCTTACTGCTAGGTCTGGATTGCCAGAGTGTATTACCAAATCCCAAGGCCTATTTGCAGTAAGCAACAAACAAATACAAAGCTACACAGTACTGGCTAACTTTCAGGAACTGACTAACCAACAAAGATTCAGCAGCATCTGCTTAACCTGAGAAGAGGCCTTATATAGCAGGTGCTGTCCACGCCCCACTCAGACCTCACAGACTGTGAGCACAAAAACCAGCACCGGATCCCCTGCCGTGCACAAAGCCTGTAACCACTGCACAGCAAAAGACCCGAACCGGAGTATCGGCTGCGCTCAGGCCACTCCGCTAGCACTTGTCTCCCGGTTGCCATGACGGCGTGGCAGCACAGGGCAGGAGACCCTAACAGTACCCCCCCTCTGACGAGGGGTCAAAGAACCCCTACCACCGGGTTTATCGGGGAACTGCGAGAAGAAAGAGCGTATCAGTCTGGGGGCATGAAGATCACAACTGCGCACCCACGACCGCTCCTCCGGGCCATACCCCTTCCAGTGCACCAAAAATGACAGCCGACCCCGAACCATCTTGGAGTCAAGAATCCTTTCAACAACAAACTCCCTCTGGCCACGTATCAGAAGAGGAGAAGGTCTTCCACTGGAAGAAGGATTACTAATCGCCCGTTTTAAAAGGGAACAATGAAATGTTTTATTGATACCCAAAGAACGGGGCAGATCTAACTGAAATGCCACCGGATTGATAACCCTAGTGATCTTATAAGGGCCGATGAACCGGGGGCCTAACTTATGAGATGGCTGTCTCAACTTCAAATTCTTGGTAGACAACCAGACGAAGTCTCCTAATTTGAAGCTGCAGGGTCTTTTCCGCTTATCAAAAACCCTTTTGGTCACTAATGACACAGACACAAGGGCTTTCTTCACTTTCCTCCAAATACTCCTAAGGACCAAAACCACAGAGGAACCACCAGGCATGGAGTCCAGGGGGTCAAAAGAATTGGCCTTAGGATGATGCCCATACACACAAAGGAAGGGAGAGATCCCTGTAGCAGAGTGAGCCGCGTTGTTATAGGCAAACTCCGCCATGGACAGATGAGCAACCCAGTCAGTCTGACACTTGGAGACATAACACCTGAGGAACTGCTCCAAGGACTGGTTCACCCTTTCAGTCTGCCCATTAGACTGCGGATGGTAGCCTGACGACAAGCTGACAGAAATCTGGAGATCAGAACAAAATGCCCTCCAGAATTTGGCCACAAACTGGGAACCGCGGTCAGAGACCACATCAAGTGGCAACCCGTGGAGGCGCACAACATGCAGCATAAATAATTCAGACAGGCGTCTGGCCGATGGCAGCCCAACCAGTGGAACGAAGTGCGCCATCTTCGAAAACCTGTCAATGACAACCCAGATGTCTGTCATCCCCGAGGATTTGGGCAAGTCCACCACAAAATCCATTGAAATGTGGGTCCATGGCTTAGATGGAATAGAGAGTGGATGTAATGGGCCAACAGGAACCCCTCTAGGAGTCTTATTTCGGGCACAGATGTCACATGCCCGAACCCACTGATTCACATCCCTAGCCACCGAGGGCCACCACACCGCCCTAGATAGCAACTCCCGAGTTCTGGCAATACCCAGGTGACCTGCCGACTTCTTGGCATGGAATTCCAGGAAACTCGCTGTCTTAACCTAGGAGGCACAAACAAAAGACCTACCGGAAGGTCTGGAGGAGCCTGCTCCTGTGCTCTAAGGACTAATGACAAGAGGTCCTGGGTAATGCCCACTTTAATACATGATGGGGACACAATGGGCAATGGCTCCTCGGTGGTCTCCTGGATTGGAGCAAAACTCAGCGAGAGCGCATCAGCCTTGATGTTTTTTGACCCAGGGCGATATGTTATCAAAAAATTAAAGCGAGCAAAAAACAAAGCCTATCGTGCCTGCCTGGCATTGAGACGCTTCGCTTACTCTAAATATGCCAAATTCTTATGGTCGGTGAGAATTGAGACCACAAACTTAGCCCCCTCAAGCCAGTGTCTCCACTCCTCGAGTGCATCCTTAATAGCCAACAATTCCCGGTTACACACATCATAATTCATCTCGGCAGGCGAAAATTTCCGGGAAAAGTAAGCACAAGGATGAAGGCGATTATCAGACACTCCCATCTGAGAGAGCACTGCCCCAATATCCATCTCACAGGCATCCACCTCCACCACAAAAGGACGCTCTGGATCTGGGTGTCGCAGCACCTTGGCCGAGACAAATGCCCTTTTGAGACGGGCAAAAGCCGCTTTGGCCTCACAAGACCAGTGAGCAACATCCGCCCCTTTCTTAGTGAGTGCCACCAAGGGCGCCACTATAGACGAAAATCCAGCGATAAATCATCTATAAAAATTTGCAAAGCCCAGGAAACGCTGAAGCGCCTTCAAACTAGTGGGCTGCACCCAATCCAGGACTGCCTGTACCATGGAACCCTCCATTTGGAAACCTTCTGGGGAGATAATATATCCTAGAAATGCGATTTGCTGAACTTCAAATTCGCACTTCTCCAGCTTCGCCCCAAGCCGGTGGTCTCTGAGTTTCTGGAGGACTAAGCGTACATGCTTCCGATGTTCCTCCAGGGAATGGGAGAAGATTAGGATGTCATCTAAGTATACAACTAAGAATCTATCCAAATATTCCCTGAGCACATCGTTCATGAAATCCTGGAAGACTGCCGGGGCATTACAGAGCCCAAAAGGCATCACCAAATATTCATAATGCCCTGAGTGGGTATTAAAGGCAGTCTTCCATTCATCCCCCTCTCTTATTCGGATTAGATTGTACGCACCGCGTAGGTCAATCTTAGAAAAAATGGTGGCAGTACGAAGCTGGTCAAACAAGACCGAAATGAGAGGCAGTGGGTATGAGTTTTTAATCGTGATACGGTTCAATTCCCTGAAGTCGATGCAGGGTCGCAACGAACCGTCCTTTTTACCCACGAAGAAGAACCCCAACCCAACTGGAGACTGTGAAGGTCTGATAAATCCCTTAGCCAAGTTCTCCTGAATGTACTCTGCCATAGCCTGAGTCTCAGGACGTGACAGGGAGTACAACCTGCTCTTGGGAAGCTTAGCATTCGGCAACAAATCAATGGCACAGTCATAGGGGCGATGGGGAGGTAGTACCTCTGCAACTTTTTTGGAGAACACGTCCGCAAAATCTGCATAACATCCTGGCAATCCTGGCAAACTTAGCTGCGAAAGCCTGACTGGAAGGCTCAAGCAACTCCTGAAACAATCAGTACCCCAACTAAGAATCTCCCCAAAGACCCAGTCAAATTGAGGATTGTGGGCCCTTAACCAGGGTAACCCCAACACCAATGGGGCAAAAGTACAGACAGTCACATAAAAGGACAATTTTTCAGAGTGTGTGGCTCCAATAAACAAAGAAATCTGGCTAGTGCAAGAGGTAATTTTACCCTGGGATAATGGTTCCCCGTTTAACCCACAGATCTCAATTTCCGATGCCAAGGGTACTAAGGGAACAGAGTGTTTCAGGGCGAATTGGCGGTCCATAAAAACCCCGTCGGCCCCACTGTCCACAAAGGCCTCAGTCTTGACAGTTTGACCGAGGATCTTCAAGGTCACCGGAATGATAAAAGTCTTCTTGGGAAATTCTGACTTCTGGGCTGACAGGATATTTCCCATCACCCTCAGGCCCTGAAGTTTTCTGGCTTTTCTGGGCATGATACTACCACATGACCTTTATTCCCACAGTACAAACACAACCCCTGCTGTCTCCTCCGCGTCTTCTCACGCGAGGAGAGGCGGGTAGCCCCAATCTGCATAGGCTCCTCGGAAAATTCCTCAGAGTCTGAGGTTCCCTTGGGAAAGAAGGAAACCTCGGTCTCCCTTTCAAGCCTACGCTCTCTCAGCCGTCTATCCACCCGGATGGATAACTGCATGAGCTGATCCAAACTATCAGGCAAGGGATATTGGGGCAGATGTATTAACCTGGAGAAGGCATAAGGAAGTGATAAACCAGTGATATGTACAAGGTGATAAACACACCAGCCAATCAGATCCAATATGTAAATTAACAGTTAGGATCTGATTGGCTGGTGCCTTTATCACCTTGCACATATCACTGGTTTATCACTTCCTTATGCCTTCTCCAGGTTAATACATCTGCCCCAGTGTACCAGTTGGTCTTTTATCTGGTTAGAAAGACCGCTTCGGTACTGGTGTCTCAGGGCTGGGTCATTCCACTGGGTATGATGGGCCAACCTCCGAAACTCCGTACAGTAAACCTCAACTGGCCTTCGCCCTTGCTTAAGGATCGAAATCTGAGCCTCGGCTGAGGCCGTCTTGTCAGGGTCATCATACAACATGCCCAGTGCCGTAAAAAAAGCATCAACACTTTTAAGCGACGGACAGTCAGGCTGCAACCCATATGCCCAGACCTGTGGGTCTCCTTGTAGCAAGGAAATCACTATGCCCACCCGCTGAATCTCTGACCCAGAAGACTGAGGCCTAAGCTGGAAATATAGCTTGCAGCTCTCCTTGAAACAAAAGAACTGCGAGCGATCTCCAGAAAAACGATCCGGGAGATTTACTTTCGGCTCCTTAACCCCTGAAGGTGCTGCTGCTGCGGGAGCTCCGCCAGCGGCCTGGGAGGTGTGCATTTTAATGGACAAATCATTAAATTGTCGAGTCAAGACCTGCACCTGATCGACCACCTGTTGCAAAGTATTTTGAGGGGTATGCTCCATATTCCCACAAAATTTCAGCAGGGGTATTGGGCTGCTGAATATGTTATGCACACCAGTGCCTGCAGGAATGTACTGGTGTCTGAACGGAGAGGGATGCAAAACAAATGAACTCACAGACAGACTGGGGAATATGACATTAAGTACACAGAAGGTGATAGGGTAACAAAATAAACACAAAGTGAACAGAGAAGCCCAGAGGCTAAGAAACTGGGTGTCTCCCTAGTATTAGGAGTGCTCAGATTGAAAGAAGCAAGATGTTGTGTTTTAATACGAAGAGAACCCGAAATGCTGTTGCTAAGGGCAACAGCAAAACCCTAAAGGGTTACCAACGGGTGTGGCAGTAAACTCCTTGGTCAGAGATGGAATAATAGACACAAGGAGAGTCTCCACAATCCTAGTCCTCACTTGCAGTGCACTGGTTCAGCTTACTGCCACTAAACTGACACCAGAACACCTTGCACAGTGAGAAAGGATTTTGGCAGGCAAGTCTGAGAATACAGCCGCAAACTTGCTAAGTTCACAGAGTAGCAAAAGAACCCCAGCAAGTTAAACGACTGACTCCAGTCTTACTGCTAGGTCTGGATTGCCAGAGTGTAGTACCAAATCCCAAGGCCTATTTGCAGTAAGCAACAAACAAATACAAAGCTACACAGTACTGGCTAACTTTCAGGAACTGACTAACCAACAAAGATTCAGCAGCATCTGCTTAACCTGAGAAGAGGCCTTATATAGCAGGTGCTGTCCACGCCCCACTCAGACCTCACAGACTGTGAGCACAAAAACCAGCACCGGATCCCCTGCCGTGCACAAAGCCTGTAACCACTGCACAGCAAAAGACCCGAACCGGAGTATCAGCTGCGCTCAGGCCACTCCGCTAGCACTTGTCTCCCGGTTGCCATGACGACGTGGCAGCACAGGGCAGGAGACCCTAACAGTAATACCACCACCTCCATGTTGATCTACTGTATAAATCAAATGACCTCTGTAAGTCTATTAAATGAGCAATATTTCCAATAATACAGGGTACATCCCTTTAGAGGCTCATTTTGTATTCCATTTCTCAATATTAACTGATGTGTTTATGAAGATCTTATCTGTATTTGCATAATTATTGCAGGTATTCTATAAAGAATGATGTGATCCACTAAGAGATTCATTCACTCATTCATTACCATCCTTCTGTAATATTGCAGGGGCAAATGCTGGATTTAGTCAGGGGGGATTCCAGGGGTGTGTGTGTGTATGTATGTATGTATGTATATGTATATATGTATATGTAGAGAGACTGTGTTCTTCTAGAGAGGGGTATTCCTCCACCCACTCCCAATACTGAAAGAACAGGCGGCACTCCAAGGACTGGTGAAGAACAAATGTATTGAGCAAATAAATCAAACAAGTGGCATAACTCCGCCAACGTTTCAGCGCAGCGCAGGGCTTTTCTCAAGGCTGTATGCAGATAACACAAAACAAAACCAAACAGTGTAAACACATACCTTATATGTGTTTGTGAAAGAAAGACTGCGCCGTGGAACTGCGGGAGCTGGCGTCCGACGGAGTTTCCGGTGGGTGTGCCTGTCACGTTACCAGGAAGTGATGTCACTGGTAACCAGGCAACCTCGGGCGTCCCGGCCGCCGCTATCAGCCAGCTGATCCTCGCGAAAGTAAGACGTGATAATGTAAATATGCTATGTGTGCTGAGCAAAGTGCATAGCATGTTTACATTGCCTCCCAGCCTCTGGTGGTATGTACACCACCATTTATGTATATTGTACATGAAGTGTGTGTGTGTGTGTGTGTGTGTGTGTGTGTGTGTGTGTGTGTAGGTATGTAAGTGTGTCAGTTTGTGTATGTATGAATGTGTGTGCTATGCACATATATATATATATATATATTTATACACACACATACAGTATGTATATAGATTTCTAGATATATATCTCTTTATGTTTGTGTGTGTGTGTGTGTGTATATATATATAAATATATATATATGTGCATAGCACACACATACATACATACATACATACATACATACATACATACATACATGCAAAAAATTATATATCAAGTATATAATAAACAGGCGCCAAAATGAGTGGTTTTTCCTAGCCGCTATAAATGGAGAAAGTCAATCTCCGGAACAAAGGAAAACAATAGAAGTGAATTACAGCGCTAATACAACTGATGCTAATGATATATAAATTTATTCATTAAAACAGACTGATAATCAAATGTATATAAAATTATAAAAATTGCTCATAGACCAATTTATGGACATATATTAGACTCCTCAGCAATGACCTTATCTAGGCAAAAGTCCATATGATAATATTTGGACAGCAGGTCTAATTTTCACCAAGACCAGTTTGATTAGTTACCCATCAGGTGTTCCAATGCATGGATCCGGATGGAGCTGTCTTGAGTCACGTCCAATGGTCAGGAGCAGTGTTACCTTACGCGTTTCGCCGCTCCAGGCAGCTTTCTCAAAGGGTCCCATCAGGCTCTCAACCCAGGACCACCCATCTTCATGCTATTTGTGAACCAGGATCCCGAATCCAACTTGGTCTAAGTAAGGAAAATTTTCCAGGATTCATTTACAAACGGAACACAGTGTCCTGGACATTAAAGTGTCAAATAAAAATGAACTGTGAACCAGAATCCATTCTACAGATAAAGACCTTGATCCGGATCCATGCATTGGAACACCTGATGGGTATGAGCAATTTTTATAATTTTATATACATTTGATTATCAGTCTGTTTTAATGAATAAATTTATATATCATTAGCATCAGTTGTATTTGCGCTGTAATTCACTTCTATACATACATATATACACAAACTGACACACTTACATACCTACAAATACACACACACTTCATGTACAATATACATATATGGTGGTATACATACCACCAGGGGCTGGGAGGCGGAAGCTGACTGTCGGTTCTGTGAGGACAGAGGGAACTGCTGTGACTGAGTGTGCGCAGCCAGCAGCTCCCCCCGGACTTTCTCTATGCAGGAAGCTACGTAGCTCTCTGCTGCTGCTGCAGCTCCGTGGTCGTGATGGCGGCTTTTGCCGAGACAGATACACTGATGTCTCCATCTCAAAAATAAAACATTTGGCTCTTCAGGGGGTGGGGGGGTTTCCAGGTAGTCGGAATCCCCCCTGTGTGCGCTACTGTATTGTGCATAATAATGGTCATTGAGCGCATGATGTAGATAGGAAGGAAATACTTCCAGCATTACTGCCTTTCTTTCCTTCTGTAAATATTACCAATAGATTTAAAAAAAAAAAAATGCAGATTGTATTTTAGGATGCATGTACTTTTTAATTATTCTCCCATAAGGTGGGCGCATACTAGGGAGGCCAATCCCGGGATCGGGATCGGCGGGATCCCGGGATTTGGGCCCAAAAATGCCGGGATTTGAATCCCGGGATTGGCGCTTCCAATCCCGGGATTCACGGGAGTTAGAGTGCGCATGCGCAGCTTTTAGCCGACAGCGCTGAGCACTATAGCTCAGCGCTGCCTGGCTGTCAGCGAGGTAGTTCCACACACACACTGACCGCGCTAGCTGCATTTCAAATGTAGCGCCGGCTGCCAGCCAATCAGAGCTGGCAGACCGGCAGCCAATCAGGGACGCGGCAGCGGCCGCGGCTCCTGATTGTCTGCCGGACTGCCAGTTCTGACTGGCTGGCGGCCAGCGCTACATTTGAAATGCAGCCAGCACGGTCAGTGTGTGTGTGTGTGTCCATTGCTGCTGCCCGCGGCCCGCCGAATTAGTAAGTACTTACAGCCGCACTCCATCACTGCTCCAGACATCCTCCCTCTCTGTCTCTACTCCTGACATCCTCCCTGCTCGCTACACCCACCTTTTCTTCCTGCTCCTCACATGCTCCCTACACACCCACTGTCCCGCTGCTCCCTACACCCACCCTCCCTTCCTGCTCCTTACATTCTCCCTACACCCACCCTGCCTTGCTCCCTACATCCACCCTCGCTGCCTTCCACCCCTCACTGCCCTCCACATATACTCTCTCTGCTCCCTACACTGATCCCTACTGCAATCCCGGGAATCCCGGGATTGAGCATTTTTCAATCCCGAATCCCGGGATTGAAAAAATGCCCCGGGATTGGCTTCCCTAGCGCATACAATATATCTTGCAATCTTAGTAGTTTCGACCAATCTGCACAACCATCTTATAGTGTATACATGCAATCTGTTGTATACAGCAGTAGTTCCCAAACTCCTCAATGCACCCTAACAGTCCACAAGTTATGGATACCCGTGCTTGAGCATAAATGTGACTGAGGTGCTGATTAAGCCACCTGTGCTCAATCATGGATATCCTGAAAACCTGAACCGTAAGGGTGCCTTGGGGACCGAGTTTATACATATCATTCATGCATTGTCCCATCTGATGTGCTGCATGTTAGATAGTGCATCGCCCTATGTGGTGCACATGGTGTAGTGTGTATGCAGGACTGCACGTAGTATGCAGATGCAATCATTCATTGGATTTGATCACCTGACACTATATATTGTGTTGTTATTCCAAAGATTGTATAGTGTGTGCACTCGAAAGCGTGTGTTCTGGGATCATACAGTTTGCTTGTAAGTGCAGTGGTATCAGCCATCACAACATGTGTTACGTTGATTAGGTGGGTACCTACTACCTAGCTTTACAGCAGGCATGTCAAACTCGTGGCCCTCTAGCTGTTGTGAAAATACAAGTTCCAGCATGCTTTGCCACCATACCTTCCACTGATCAGCTGGTAAAGCATGCTGGGACTTGTAGTTTCACAACAGCTGGATGACCATGAGTTTGACATGCTTGCTTTACAGTTCTGTTTTTTGTGGGACAGACTTGATTTGAGAGGGAAGTAGCTAAACTGGTATGAAATAAAATGCATGTGTCCCCCAGGTATTAGAGGTTATAGAGCCTGCCCACGTTAAGTTTTGTGTGCCTTTGTAGAACTCATTGAAACATGCCCCGGTGAATTAATTTATAGTGAAAGTTAAATCATTGTTTGTTTTTGAATTACATTATTTTCGTACAGGTTTCCTGTGTTTTAAGTATTTACAGTAGGTATGTACAGATTTACATTTTGCAGTGTGTTTTAATTTGATGGACATTTTAAGTAAATCTACTTCGACCCAGATCCTAAGTGCTACTAATCCAACTCTCTGCCTTGTCGCTATTGCAGTTTCCCAACCTCGGTCCTCAAGGCACACTTACACTCCATGTATTAGTGATATCCAGGCTTGAGCAGATATACTTAAATCAAAATAACGGAGGACATTTACTAAGCAGTGATAAGAGCGGAGAAGTGAGCCAGTGGAGAAGTTGCCCATGGCAACCAATCAGCACTGAAGTAACATCTATAATTTACATACTAAAAAATGATACAGAGCTGCTGATTGGTTGATGGGGCAACTTCTCCACTGGCTCACTTCTCCGCTCTTATCACTGCTTAGTAAATGTCCCCCTCTGCCTCTGGATTTCTTTTGCTGTTGTCAATATGCATCTCTAGACGGTGCTCCTGTGTCCAGGGGTTCATTACGGGATCCAGTGGTCTGAATCCTATCGGTCAAAATACCGACGCCGGAATCCCAGCCGTCATAATGCCAGCAGGGGGGCGAGCGGGCCCGGTGGCTTGCTTCGCTCGCCACCGGTTCTCTACCCCCACTCCATGGGTGTTGTGGACATCCAGGAGTGGGAATAATTGTCGGCGCGGTCGGATTCCGGCTTCGGTATTTTGTCCGTTGGGATTCCAACTGCATCCTGTGTCCAGCCGTTATTCAGCACCGTAGTCTGCTCAGCAATACACTGTATCTTACGCTTGCTCTAGTTTTGGATTTCTTTCATACACTTGAGCACTAGTGTTTTGTAGAAGTTATTGCTCCTCCCTGGCTGGAGGCAGCTCCCCAGTACGGGGTCCTTTAGTTATTTCATCAGTCCCTTTCTCCCCTCTGTCTGATAACTTCTCCCCTTTCCTCGTACTTCCATTCCAGCTTTATCTCCATTGTTTGCCTTCTCCTAGCCTGTTCTCCCCTGCTTAGTTCAGTAGTGTTTTTCCGATACTCCTATCCACCGGCGTTGATCTAGGTCACTCAGAGTTGAGCTCGTACTACCTCCAGCAGTGTACTACCGTACTACCGCCAGCAGCAGCATCCCAGTACTGGTAGGCACGTTCTGCCTTTTGGGAAAAGCGGTGTTAGAGGCGAGAAGACACGCTGGTTAGTTCTATGAGTCTCAACCCTGGATGTATAAGGGTCACTGCCAGAAGACCTTTAGGAGAGGCGGATCCCACAAGAAGAAGAGCCTCCAGTTGTAAAAATGAGTTCATGCACTGTTCTATGTGGCTCATAAACTTTGCTAAGTGCTGAAGTACATTAATCAAAACTATCTGTGCTGAAACCACAAACCCAATTTTTACTAACCAGAAGATGAAAAATCTGCAGTAGCAATGTAAAACTGGGTACACACAGGGTGACCTCCCCTAATTAGCAATCAGTGCTATATATCGCTGATTGCTAATTAGGGTAAATCGCAAGTGTATACACACTGAACGATATCGTTCAGTGACGTCATCCCACTCACTCCACAAACATGCAGCTCAACCATATAGTTAAAATTTAGCTGCATGTTCGGTAGATGATGCCTGAGCAAGAACGACCAGTGGGTGCGCGCATCGTTCATAATTCCGGCGTACACAACAGACGATACAAGCTTCGTTATCATTCATATTGTCTAGTGTTATCGCCCATTGTGTACCGGCCTTTATTCTCTCTTTCTCCTCAATCACGGCACCTATGAAGATGTGGGCAGTGCTGCCATCAGAAATCATGGGGCCCAATATGAATACTGGTCCCCAGGCCACCCTCCCAAACCAAACTCCGAAGGCGCAGAAGGTGCAAAAGTGTAGCTTGGGAGTGGCGAATCATTTAACAAATTTAAAACTGCACTTACCTGCCATCCATAGATTTAGTTATGTGATGTTGAACATGGTTGGGCTTCCCTACCTCCACGCCTCTTCTGATCGGCAGCCAATGGCCACGGTTCTATGTACAACATTGAGAAGATGAGGATGTGAAAGACATAAAGGGGGAGAAAGGTGTGGCATAAGAGGAAAGTGAATGGTGGGCACAGATAGGAGAAGAAGGATAAGGAGAAAGATGGGATAATGTGAGTAAGAAAGAGAGAGGGGTCAGAGGTACATGTGGATAGGAGGGGGAAGAAGCTCTGCTGGGGAGGGAAGGATTCAGAGGCAATCATGGGGAATTGGAGGAGCGGTCAGAGGCACACATGGGGTAAAAGGTGGTTGCAGAGGCACATATGGGAAGTAAAAAGGGGCAATAACATGCATGAGAAGTAAAGGAGGGCTGTAACACACATGGGGTGTGGACTAAGAAGCCGAGACGGTCATGGTGAGGGCAAGATTCAAAGGCAAAAATGGTGATGGGAGGGAGGCTGAGGCACTCAAGTAGAGGGGAGGGGGAAGAGGCACTCTTGGCGTGGGGAGGGAGTCCAAGGCAATCATGGGGGGAGGGACCGAGGCACACATGAGAAGTGGAGAATGGACAGAGGTATACGTGGAGTGGGATGTAGAGGAACATAAGTGGAGCGGGCAGAAAGACGAGGGGTAGACTGGGACAGACACTCATGCTGATAGGGAGGGAACATAAAGCTACAGACACAGGTGAGATCCCTGTGCTACCGTACTTACTGTGCTATGTGTGCAGCACTCTTCCTGGGCTGTATTCCTGGCCTCCAGGCTCCAGCACTGATCACAGGGTCTGCGGGGAATGTAGCCTCTCACAGTGCTAGCTCTGTGTGTTGCTAGCGCTGGCTGGACAGTTAATTGATGAATGAACAGGGGCGGATTGGGAACGAAAACTAGCCTGAAAAATTTATGGAAGCAGCCCTAATAGGGGTGGGGTCTGTTGAGGGGGTGGAGTCTGTCAAGTGGGCGGGATTACTGCTCAGAAGGCCTGATTCGGTGTTGTACGCAGTTTTATATAGAGTGCATAACAAGTACACATAAATGATATACGTATATTATATATGTATTAAATATCCGTGATCGTGCTGAGCCCCCCAAAAAGTGGGTCCCAGGGACCCCTCACTTTTATAAATTGGGGTCCGGCCTGTCCTTTTCTGGGTCCCATTAGAATTAAGGTTCTTATTAATCTTATTAATGTTTCAAATATAAAAACACAGACTTGATTTGCACATTACAAAGTGTTGCAAGGTGGGGGGATGGGGTGACAGTGCTGCTGGGCTGTGTACCATGCAGGACACTCTGCACCAGAGCTGTAACTAGACATTTTGGTGCCGTTTGTCAGAAAGTGAATTGGTCCCATATTCCAAAGCATGGAAAGTGCGTGCCTAGGGTGCAAATTTTAGGAGCGTGGCTTCAGGAGGAAGAGGCATGGCCACATAATAGTGCCAGTTCATTTTATACCACACAGTAGTGCCGCTTACACACATTGCACCAGGTAGAATCTCCTACATTTTGCGCCAGGTAGTGCACATTATACACATTGCACCAGGTAGAGCATGGTATACATTTTGCACCAGGTAGAGCACATTATACACATTGCACCAGGTAGAGCATGTTATACATATTTAATCAGGTAGAGCATGGTATACACTTTGCACTTATACACTATACACTTTGCACCAGGTAGAACACGTTATACACATTACATCAGGTAGAGCACGTTATACACATTGCACCAGGTAGAGCACGTTATACATATTTATCCTGTTAGAGCACGGTATACACTTTGCACTTATACATTATACACTTTGCACCAGGCAGAGCACATTATATATATTACGGTTCCGGTATGAATGGTCGACAGTCATTAGGTCGACCACTATTGGTCGACATTGACATGGACACATGGTCGACACATGAAATGTCGACACATGAAAAGGTGGACATGAGTTTTTTTACTTTTTTGGGTGTCGTTTTTTGCGTAAAGTGACTGGGAACCCCAATTAGTGCACCGCGTCCCCTCGCATGGCTCGCTTCGCTCACCATGCTTCGGGCATGGTGCCTTCGCTCGGCACAGATTACCGTTCCAATCGTAGTCCACGTGGATCGTAAAGTATGGAAAAGTTCCCCAAAAGAAAAAAAAGAAAAAAACCTCATGTCGACCTTTTCATGTGTCGACCTTCCATGTGTCGACCATTTTCATGTGTCGACCATGTTTCCATGTCGACCAATAGTGGTCGACCTAATGACTGTCGACCATAACATGGTCGACCATGTGAACGGATACCACATATTACATCAGGTAGAACACGTTATACACATTACACCAGGTAGAGCACGTTATACACATTGCACCAGGTAGAGCACAATATACATATTTATCCTGTTAGAGCACGGTATACACTTTGCACCAGGCAGAGCACATTATACATATTACACCAGGTAGAGCACGTTATACACATTGCACCAGGTAGAGCACGTTATAAACATTGCACCAGGTAGAGCACGTTATACATATTGCACCAGGCAGAGCACATTATACACATTGCACCAGGTAGAGCACGTTATACATATTGCACCAGGCAGAGCACGTTATACACATTGCACCAGGTAGAGCATGTTATACATATTGCACCAGGCAGAGCACATTATACACATTGCACCAGGTAGAGCATGTTATACATATTGCACCAGGCAGAGCACATTATGCACATTGCACCAGGTAGAGCATGTTATACATATTGCACCAGGCAGAGCACATTATACACATTGCACCAGGCAGAGCACATTATACACATTGCACCAGGCAGAGCACATTATACACATTGCAATAGTCAGAGCACGTTATACACATTGCACCAGGCAGAGCACGTTATACACATTGCACCAGGCAGAGCACATTATACACATTGCACCAGGTAGAGCATGTTATACACATTGCACCAGGCAGAGCACGTTATACACATTGCACCAGGCAGAGCATGTTATACATATTGCGCCAGGTAGAGCACATTATACACATTGCACCAGGTAAAGCATCTGGGGCTGGAGGAAGACAGGGCTGGAGGTGGTCCCATCAGTGGTGACTGACAGCCCGGACCTACAAAGGCTTATGGAGGGGCTGCTGCGGCTGCACATGCGCAGCAGCTCCGCCGGCGGCCATCTTTTATTTAGCTTTGAAGTTAACACTGCCGCGATCGGAGCTAAGCTCCGATCACGGCAGCCGGCCAGCATAGGGGATGACGGCGGCCACTGAGGGGACATCCGGACCAGCCAAACGGAATCTGGTCCGGCGTGCCAATCCACTGCTGCACACCTCCCACCCTGAAGTGCCTGTTTCCTACTCACTCTCCCCAAATCCTTGTTCCCTACTCTCTACACACACCCTCCCTGCTGTCCCTACACACCCCACGCTGCTGTCTCTGTTTCCTACACACTCCCCCAAGGTCCTTGCTCCCTACTCTCTACACACACCCTCCCTGCTGTCCCTACACACCCCACGCTGATGTCCCTACACACACCCCACGCTGCTGTCTCTACACACCCCACGCTGCTGTCTCTACACACCCTCCCTGCTGTCCCTACACACCCCACGCTGCTGTCTCTGTTTCCTACACACTCCCCCGAGGTCCTTGCTCCCTACTCTCTACACACACCCTCCCTGCTGTCCCTACACACCCCATGCTGCTGTCCCTACCAGTGGCGTAAGTTTGTCCCAGTTGCCCGGAGGCAAGAAAAATATTGGTGCCCCCCCTATAAATAAATATATATATATATATTCCTACACACTCCCCCGAGGTCCTTGCTCCCTACTCTCTACACACACCCTCCCTGCTGTCCCTACACACCCCACGCTGCTGTCTCTACACACCCCACGCTGCTGTCTCTACACACCCCACGCTGCTGTCTCCACACACCCCACGCTGCTGTCTCTGCTTCCTACACACTCCCCCCAGGTCCTTGCTCCCTACTCTCTACACACACCCTCCCTGCTGTCCCTACACACCTCACGCTGCTGTCTCTACACACCCCACGCTGCTGTCTCTGCTTCCCACACACTCCCCCCAGGTCCTTGCTCCCTACTCTCTACACACACCCCACGCTGCTGTCTCTGCTTCTTACACACTCCCCCCAGGTCCTTGCTCCCTACTCTCTACACACACCCTCCCTGCTGTCCCTACACACCTCACGCTGCTGTCTCTACACACCCCACGCTGCTGTCTCTGCTTCCCACACACTCCCCCCAGGTCCTTGCTCCCTACTCTCTACACACACCCCACGCTGCTGTCTCTGCTTCCTACACACTCCCCCCAGGTCCTTGCTCCCTACTCACTAAACAGTCACACTGCGGTTATGCTCACTACACTCTGGGATGCCTCCTCCCCGCCTTCTGTGCTTCAGCAGCCGGCCACACGGCAGGCACACACTCCCCACACTCACCGGCATCGACTGAAGTACCACTGGACCCCCATCTCTCCTTCTTACCCTGCCCCAAGCTCAGTCTTTCATTAACGCACCTCCTCCACTGTTCGCCTTCTCCATGGCCGCTGCTCCGTCCCCGCTCCTCTCAGCCCCCACTGCGGTGTCCTCACAGCGGCGCACTCTTCCAATACAGCTCCCCCAGCCTGTGTATGATATCATCCATGCTGGCTGCAGTCCGATTCCCTCCGCATCCAGGGACCAGCACAGCAGGGACAGCGGGGGTGGTCTTCAGTATGCCGGCTATCGGGATCCCGGCGCACAGTATACCAGCGCCGGAAACCGACAGCCGGCACACCGACACTTATTTTCCCTCGTGGGGGTCCACGACTCCCCCTGGAGGGAGAATAAAATAGCGAGGGGCTCATTTGCGCTCGCCACACTGTTGGTATGCCGGCGGTCGGGCTCCCGGCGCCGGTATGCTGGTCGCCGGGAGCCCGACCGCCGGCATACCATACTACACCCGTATACGGAGCATGTCTGCAGCTCCAGGACCTGCTGCACGGACGTAGCGCCCTCCTCTGTCTGGACTATGGTGCTCTACGCATCCATGGCTTCCAGCCAGCACAGCAGTATGAGCCGGCCCAGCCAGAGTGTGAAACAGCCAGGCTGAGGGGGTTATGGAACCGGCGGCACCAGCCAATCGGAATCTGTCATGGTGTCCCGGTGGGCCAATCCGCCGTTGTGAATGAGTCATCACACATAGCTTAGCAGTGTGATGAGTCATTCATGCAACTCTTCGGCCAGCGGTAACAGCTTGCGCTGTGCTGTTTGAGTGTAATGAATTATTGTTTAACTGTGACCTTTTGACTGCCCAGGCCGGTATGGGAGTCGTGGATGTCCTGTCGTGTGTCCCCCCCCCCCCTCCCCTTCCCCCTTGGCGGCCATGGATAACCTCTTTGAAAGAGAGGAGATTCCACCATAAAAGCTAATGCCTGGTGATCAGTATGATCATCAGGCTGTAACCTCCTGCACTACAGAAAAATCTTGGGAGTCCAGGGATATGGACATATCTCACCCAACCTAGCTTCCAGTACTGAAGGTGCCTCCATATTAGAAAAGAAAGGTTCCCCTCTTTCACATGGTAGGGCCCCTTAGTACTCATTGTCAGGTGATCAATGGACAATTCTAGTAAATGCTATGGAAAGTATGAGTGGGATGTAATGAAGTCCAAGTTCAGTGGCCATTCAGGATGCTCGCCGAACCCGGATGTTTATTTAAAGGGCAATTGTGCAAGGAATGGTTTAGCCGTGTACATGTTTGCCCTTTAAAAAAGTCAGAGTTCGGCCAGCATCCCACACAGCTGCCAATCTCGGACTTTATTACATCCCGCTCTATGTATTTTCTGTATACGGATGGGAGGGCACAACGTTTCTTATTATACCCAAAATTGTACCTGCACCGGTGGAGTCACCCACATATGGAAGAGGCAGTTCCCTCTTTCAAATAATGTTGCCACTAAGCAGCTATTGGGCAGGATGTACTAAAGGAAAAATGCGGTAAAACCCCCGAAAATGGGGGTTTTACCGCATTTTCAAATTTACTAAGACCCTACCGCCGGTTTTTCGCCGTCCAGGGTATCGCCATCTCTGGATGGCGATACCCTATTATTATTATCCTTTATTTATATGGCGCCACAAGGATTCCGCAGCGCCCAATTACAGAGTACATAAACAAATAATCAAACAGGAAAACAGCAACTTACAGTTGATGACAGTATAGGACAAGTACAGGGTAAATAAACATAGCTACATCAGCAGATGACACTGGAATAAGTATCAGGTGGCAGAAGACTGCTGGATGTGGTGCAGTTGAAGATTATTAAAGTAAGAAAGGATAAGCACATGATGGAAGAGGGCCCTGCTTGTGAGAGCCTATAGAAGCCTATGGGCTTCTTATCGCCGACCGCCGCAACACGGCAGGCGCCGACCCCCCTCCCCCCGGCATACCTTCCTCCAGGCTGCCCTGGACCCGGAAGGTAATCTCCTCCTCCCCTAGCAAAGCAGCCGTTAGTACATATGCGATCAACATCGCTGCGATAAGTGGCGAGGGGCGGCGATGTATCTTAATACATCCTGCCCATTGTCTGGTGATCAAAAATTACATTTTCCATAGATGGGGAGATTTATCAAAACTCGGAGAGAGATAAAGTATCAACTAATCAGCTGCATTTTTCAAACACAGCCTGTAAAATGACACTTAGAAGTTGATAGGTTAGTACTTTATCTCTCTCCGAGCTTTGATACATCTCCCCCATTATGCTCTGCCTACCCTATTGACCCATGCACACATGACTGAGGATACCCTTGTTTGAAAGAGGGGAGTCTTCCTTCAAAGCAGGGGTATATGTATTATATGTAGAGAGATAAAGTGGAGAGAGCTTCTAACGGTCATTTTACAAGCTGTGTTTGGTATTTGATCTCTCTCCAAGGTTTCATACATCTACCTCTCAAGGCTATCTTAACAGCAATGTAGGCCCTGGCCACTCCCGCTTTGGAAACCCACCCTCACAAATTCTGCGTTTGTCCCTGGGGTTAAGGTTTATCTGTGGGGGAGACTAAGGTTTGGCTGCAGGTGAGAATGTTAGAGATAAGGGGTTTAATACTCAGTGGAACGCCAATGCAGTGACATCACTGTCAAAACTCCCCTGACTGCTGGGACCTGGAAGAAGACACTGGAGTCACTGCAGCTATTGGGAGAAGATAAGACACCACTATACCACCAGGAATGGTTCCACAACAGTTCATCATTTCGACATATCATCCGAGCAGATGTGATGAATATTGACATAACTGTCGACCAATGATAGCCAAGCCATTCTAGGCTGCAGAGAGACAGATGCAACAGCATGTGCTCTATATATAGTCTCTCCCTTCCAGCTGCAGCAGCTCCTTCACTGTCTGAATGCATTAGGTTCACACAATGGATGTCCCAAGAAAAACTGAAATACTGATGATGAAATTAGCATGGTCATTTCCTGGATTGTAAAGGAGGCTAATTGCTGGAGATTTAATTATTTCTGGCATTCTCCCTGCATTACCCATCGGTGCTGAGATATTGAGCCATATGCACATCTTTGTGTCAGTCCCTCAGCCAATGGCTGCTCCACAAAGTCTACAGATAATGAAATTAGAGCATTGGCGGTCATTCCGAGTTGTTCGCTCGCTAGCTACTTTTAGCAGAAATGCAAACACAAAGCCGCCGCCGCCCTCTGAGAGTGTAGCTTAGCATAGCAGAATTGCTAACGAAAGATTAGCAAATCTGCAATTAAGTATTTCCTTGCAGTTTCTGAGTAGCTCCAGACCTACTCCTAGATTGCGATCACCTCAGTCCGTTTAGTTCCTGGTTTGACGTCACAAACACGCCCAGCGTCCGGCCAGCCACTCCCCCGTTTCCCCAGCCACTCCTGTGTTTTCTGCTGGTACGCCTGCGTTTTTTTAGCACACTCCCGGAAAACGCTCAGTTACCACCCAGAAACACCCACTTCCTGTCAATCATTCTCCAATCAGCAGAGCGATTGAAAAGCTTTGTTCGCCCGTGAGTAAAATAGCATAGTTTTGTGTAAAATTGCTTAGCGCGTGCGCCCTGCTATGCATACGCATGCGCAGAACTGCCGGATTTTAGCCTATTAGCTATTCTGCTAAAAATAGCAGCGAGCGAACAACTCGGAATGACCACCATTGTTCTGTACAATGGAAGTCAAAATATTGATGATCTATTGAGCTCTTGGGATATTGTTATACAGTAGGTCACTTGTGGCAGCCTGGGGAATGTGAAGGATCTTACTTGCATTGCAAGCATATTTTATTCACTCATTTCTTGGGAGTGAGAATCAGTAAAGCATGCAGTTTAAAAATTATAATCTCACCTCAACAGGGTAGGTATCTACCATTTTTGTTTAGCATTGCTAGGCCGGATTAAGGATTTAGGCTGAAAATGTTCAAGGGCCTATTGTGAGAAGCAGAGGAGTGCGTCCAGTGCTGTTGATTGTCCTTTCCACATAACGAGCTGGGGACACCAGCCTTGCAGCTGTAATGGGCAACACTGCGTGGAAAAAGTTTCCTGCTGCAGTACCATCAAGAGGGGATGTTTTCCCTATGCACCAAACAATACTGAATATATAGCTAATGATGTAGAAAGAATGTTTAAGTATGTGCAACATAATAATGTGTTTCTGTCTTGCTGGAATACTTCATGGGGGATTACGGGGGGGAGGTAATGACGTTCTGGTGCTATGTGCCAATTTCAGATATGTATCTTTAATGTATTTGATTTATAAGGCTTTGCCATTTTGGGGGTAGACTGGGACATTCTGAAGTCATGTTAATCTTCCTGGACTCAGCAAAGGTTTAGGGAGCGTTTGTTTACCAAGTTGTAAAACCCGGTGCTTCTTATCGTCTTAAATTTGGGCAACATTTAAAAGGTCAATGATTTTACTAGCAAGAGACGACTGTAAAACCATCGCCCTTTTAAATTTCAGGACTAAATGAAAGTTTAAATGTTTCCATGCAGTGGTGGCCATTGTAGTTATTGAGGCTGGTGTCCCCAGCCATATATGGTATCCGTTCAGATGGTCGACCATGGTATGGTCGACAGTCATTATGTCACTATTGGTCAACATTTACATGGTCAACATGGACACATGGTCGACGCGTGAAAATGGTCGACACATGAAAAGGTTGACATGAGTTTTTTTTTTCCTTTTTTCTTTTCTTTTTGGGAACTTTTCCATACTTTACGATCCACGTGGACTACGATTGAAACGGTAATCTGTGCCAAGCGAAGGCACCATGCCCGAAGCATGGCGAGCGAACGCGGTGCACTAATTGGGGTTCCCAGTCACATTACGCAAAAAACGACACCCAAAAAAGTTAAAAAACTCATGTCGACCTTTTCATGTGTCGACCATGTGTCCATGTCGACCATGTCAATGTCGACCAATAGTGGTCGACCTAATGACTGTCGACTATAACATGGTCGACCATTCATACCGGAACCGCCATATATGGGTGGAGGAACAATTGCAGTCCCATCGATCATTAATTCTGAGAACTGTATTAAGGAAAATACGCTAAGGTGGGTGGAAGTATCATCCATTCTCTGATTCAAAGGCTGGACACAATTGATACATTGTTATCAGTTGACTTCACCTCCAATTTTGGGAGGCATTGTTTCTTGATGCTATATATAAAATGTGAATGTGTACAAACATCCTGCTAAATTTGTAATCTGCACTGATCTTAATTGATTTCAAAACTCAGGGGAAGTTTTAACCCCTGCCAACACGTGTATATTGTAACTGTATAAAATGTTCACTGCAAGCTTAGAAAATGTGTGTGTCTTCTTCACCAGAATGAGGATTGTATGTCATCTGAATTCTGAAGATTATTGTGTATGTGGTATGTTCCCGATACCTTCTTTTGGGAATATTTGTCTTTTAGAAAGACATTTTATTGGAGCCAACCTGCACCTGCTTCTATGCTGTGACTACCAGATGACTGCCAAATGCTTACCTGTTCTCTGGCTGCCCTGCGGTTGAGCTCAGCCTCTCCAATTGTCATGATCAGCACTGGTCCATAGTAAGTGGCGCCATCACCCATCATCAACCAGGATCTGTTGCAGCAGTGTAACCATGCATACCCAGTAAGGTAAGTGGTTTCAGGAGCCGATTTTAGAGTCCAGTGGGAGCAGCCGCTTAATCTTTTATGATGCAGTAGTAGGAGTCGGGTACTGTCAGTCAGTGGGAATCCCTATAGCCAAGGAGTGGTGAAGCAAGCTCACTCAGACTGCTCAGGGATAGTGAGGGACTTCCCATTTGTACAGGCTGGCAGAATACACACATCCGGTCACACCTTATATTGCTGAAATAGCATAAACTGATTGCTCCAATGACAATACAAGACTTCTAAATAATCAGGCTAAAGCCCTGTACACATGGTCGATTTGTCATTACGATTTTGACTATATAGTCAAAATCGTAAGTAAAGTTAGTGCAAATTGCACTATGTGTATGCTCTTGCGGTGCCAATGCGTGCTCCCACGGGATCGGCATCGTAACAAATAATAGACTGTGCAGGCAGGGTCGCTATTGGCTAGATGGAAGGCTCATGCCTCCGGGCAGTTTCTAGCCGGTATCGGCCAAAAGCCGAAATCACACCGTGTGTATGCACCAAATGTCTTCCATAAAGACTTATTTCACTTGACCTATCGGTCGGTTCTAGTTACTTCTGGGATCGCTAACTAGTTGTCGTTGTAAGTTCTTGCCAAGTGATATAAGTGATACTTGTATATTAGCACAATGCACTGAGGAAATTATCATATAATTCATATGACTGCTGAACACTGTAGATACACAGTCAATGTACAAATCTAAGCTTAAAGATAACTATATCCAAAGACTAAAATCTGTTTGAAAAAAGTGGCTACAGAGTTCCCTCCCCCTTAACAGCACAAGGGTACAGGGCCATAACTAGGTGTGTGCAGATGGTGCTTTGCCCACAGCCCATTTGCCATGTGGGTGCACCTTCCACATGCACCCCGATTGATCACCCCCACTGCCTATTGTCTCCATGTGCTCCGATGATGGCCGCTCCTCCTGCTCCCACACCCCTGTGTAGAGCACCCGCAGCCCCAAGCTCCTACTCTCGGAGCTGGAGCCTCTGCATATACAGCAAGAGAGCAGTCAGCGCTGGCCAAGTCTCTGCCCCATGTGCCACACTCCTGCCTCCTCTCTTGTCCTGCAGACAGTGTACAGAGGGAGTTTTGGGTAAGGATCTAGCAGCAGCACAGAAGGGAGAAAATAATAATGTAAGTATCTACACACACACACACCTAAGGGTGTGGGGGAGTAAGGGGCTCTACCTGGCATAGTGTGTGTAGGGGGCTCTACCTGGCGTAATACGTATAAAGGGCTCTACCTGGCATAATGTGTATAAGAGGATCTACCTGGTGTAATGTGTGTAAGGGGCTCGACCATAGCAAAATGTGTGTAAGGGGCTCTACCTGGCATAACGTGTGTAAGGGGCTCTACCTGACATAATGCGTTTAAGGGGCTCTACCTGGCATAATGTGTAAAAGGGGATCTACCTGGCTTAACTTGTAAAAGGGGCTCTACCTGGCGTCACGCATATAAGGGCTGTACCTGGCGTAATGTGTATAAGGGCACTATCTGAGGTAATGTGTATAAGAGCTCTACCTGGCATAACGTGTGAAAGGGGCTCTTATGTGGTGTAATGTGTATAAGTGGCACTACTGTATGGTGTGATTTGAATAATGGACACTACTGTGTGGTATAATGTAAATTGGTACTATTCTGTTGCCACGCCCCTATATTTTTTGCACTATCCCTGTTTTACATTTGTGGGGTTGGGGGGCGCCAATTGTCTTTCTGGCACAGGGCACCAAAATGTCTAGTTACGGCTCTGCAAAGCTTTCTTGGACTGGGATACAGCAATTGCTTGCAAAAAGTTTTTTTGGATGTAGTCTGAATTACTTCATTACAGATCTTGCTGCTATTTTTTTTTATTACTTTGGTCTGCATTATTAATCAGTGGCATGTATTAATTTAGTATTGTTTGGCAAACCTCAAACTTGCCTTTACCCCATGCAGCTGTACACAGCCTCCCGCAGCCTGGGGGGGGGGCGATGACGCAATTCACTGTGAATCACTTCATCGTGGCCCCGACACCCTGCCTCAAAATACCTGTAATCTTGGCATTGTGTTGCGAGAGTGGGTCCGCGATGAAGTAATTCTGCGGTCACGACCCCCCACACACTATGCCAGGCTAGCTGCTTCCTCCTTGCCAGAATATCGGCAAGCATGGCAAACATGTTTAACAAATTACAACTTTGCTCGTTTAACCACTTGACTGGCTAATATTTTTCAGCAGTGATCGGATGCATGGTAGGCACTGGTGGGAGGGATCCAAGAAGCAGAGGAGCCGGGAAGTCCCTCTGAGAGTGGCAGCTGCAGGAAGATTCTCTCCCAGCAGCCGCACAGTGAGCTTTCTTACTGATCACATCAGATATTGCCATGTCAGGGAAAGCCCAGCCTGGTGTGGTCACATCTGATAGGACCACGCAAGGCAAGTGGTTAATCTAAACTGAGCTCCATAAACTATGTGAATGCAATACAAATCTGTGATAAGTCACTCACCTTGCGTCATTCTCCAATTTGACCAAACATGTATTCAGCCATGTTGGATTAGATCCAGCTAACACAGGAACCTGAAGGTGTGCTTGGAAAGTGGCACTCGCACAAACATGCCCATAGCATTTATTTTCAATTACAATTTCTCACATCTCTGATCATTTATAAATTCTTATCAAGCATTGGGCTCTTTGTGCGGATACGCATGCTATGACATCAAGCCAGTAGCCCAATTTTGCTGCCAGTATTGTAGAGAGTGTGGCAAGCTTTTGGTTTATTCTTAGTGACTCCCCTACTTTGGAAAGTAACACATGCCATCATTTGCACAACATCATAAGTCATTACCAATTTTACAACTACTTCTTTTCCACTTCACTCGAAAATAACATTTATGTCTCCTAATGCTTTTTAACGCATTCAAGCATGTCACACCTTATGCAGTCTACAGTAGGTGGAATTTCTTTAAAATCTAGTTATACCCCTTTCACACTGAACCCCGGCTCTGACGCAGGATACTGAACACCTGTCGGAGCCGGGACTTCAGCTATACTAACCCCTATCACACTGCTGCCGGCACCTGGGTTGTCGTTGCTCACACAGGGTTGTTGGAGAAGACGTCAACTACAAGAGTGCCTGAGCCAGCCTATAGCGAGCCTTTTAGGCATTATCCTGGTCATCAGTGACCCAGGTCTGCCTGTAACACTGCAGCCAACCTGGGTCAGACACACAAGTCTGAATAATAGATAAAGAGAACCAAATCAAACAAATGAGACACAAAAAATTAGACGTCATTTTTTTATTGAGGAAAATGACCCAATACCACATATCTGTGAGTAGCAAAAGAATGTAAACCTTTGCTTTCAGTATGTGGAATAACCTCCGTGTGCAGCAATATAAATGTTTCCAGTAATTGTTGATTAGCCCATTCCTCCAAAACAGTTTCTACTCTGTTATTTTGTTGGTTTTCTTCCCATGAACTGCTCGCGTCAGGTCCTTCCACAACATTTCGATTGGATTAAGGTCAGAACTTTGATTTGGCCATTCCAAAACTTTAAATGTATTCTTCTTTAACCATTCTTTGGGCGAATGACTTGTGTGCTTTGGGTTGTTGTCTAGCTGCATGACCCACATTCTCTTGAAATTCAGTTCATGGACAAATGTCCTGACATTTTCCTTTAGAATATTCTGGTATAATCCAGAATTCATTGTCCCGTCAATGATGGCAAGTCATCCTGGGCCAGATGCAGCAAAATAACCCAAACCATGGGTATAAGGTTTCTGTTCTGGAATGCAGTATTCTCCTTTTTCCAAACAACACTTCTCATTTAAACCACAAAGCTCTAATTTGGACTTATCTGTCCACAAAACATTGTTCCAGTAGCCTTCTGGCTTGTCCAGGTGAACTTTAGCAAACTTCAAATGTGCAGCAATGTTCCTTTGGAGAGCAGTGGCTTTCTCCTTGCAATCCTGTCATGCACACCATTGTTGTTCAGTGTCCTCCTGATGGTGGACTCATGAACATTAACATTAGTAAAAATGTAAAAAAGGCCTTCAGTTGCTTAGCGGTTACCTTGGGTTCCTTTGTGACCTTGCCAACTATTAGACACCTTGTTCTTGGCGTGATCTTTGTTAGTCTATCACTACTGAGGAGGGTAATTATTGGCTGAAATTTCCTCCATGTGTACGCAATCTGTCTGACTGTTGATTGGTGAAGTTCAAACTCTTTAGAGATGGTTTTGTAACCTTTTGTGGCCTGATGAGCATCAACAACTCTTCTTCTGAGGTCCTCTGAAATCTCCTTTGTTCGTGGCATGATACACTTCCACAAACATGTGTTGTTAACATCAGACTTTGCTAGATCTCTGTTTTTTTAAAAAGACAGGTTGTCCACCCACAGTTAATTGTCATCCCATGGATTGAAAATACCTGACTCTAATTTCACCTTCAAAATATCTGCTTAGCCTAAAGGTTCACATACTTTTGCCACTCATAGATATGTGGTATTGGATTATTTTACTCAATAGAAAAATGAGCATGCCTAAGTTTCTTGTCACATTTGTTCGATTTGCTTCTCTTTAGCTACTGTTACTACTTGTGTGAAAATCTAATGTCGTTTTAGATCAAATATCAGCAAAATATAGAAAAGGGTTCACAAACTTTCAAGCACCACTGTAAGATGATTCTGAAGTGGCCATAAAGCAAAAAAAAATTAATAAATAAGTACTTTGCATCTGGACAAACCAAGGGGGTAATTCAGAGTTGATCGCAGCATTAAATTTGTTAGCAGTTGGACAAAACCATGAGCACTGCAGGGGGGGCAGATATAACATTTGCAGAGAGAGTTAGATTTGGGTGGGTTATTTTGTTTCTATGCAGGGTAAATACTGGCTGCTTTATTTTTACACTGCAATTTTGATTTCAGTTTGGACACACCCCACCCAAATCTAACTCTCTATGCACATGTTATATCTGCCCCCCTGCAGTGCACATGGTTTTGTCCAACTGCTAACAAATTTGCTGCTGCGATCAACTCTGAATTACCCCCCATGTTTCACTGCAAGTAGGACCAGAAGTGTCAATAGCCGAATGGGCCGGTCGAGATACACAAAGAATGGGGCTGTTCGAGCAGCATAGCCTTTCTGGCTCTCTGCTCGGCAGCCCTTTTGCCCACACCCTCTTTCCTGCAGCCAGTATATAGATAAATGGAGGGGGGGTGAAGCGAGGCTAGGCCCCCTTGACTCGTGGCATGCTCCTTGATGTGCGCGTGCATACACAGTCACATTCCAGGGCTGATTTCCTGCCACAGTCCATCCCTTGAACAAATAATGCAATACATTATTGATTAATTTCGCATGCAGGGTAAATGCTGGATGCTTTTGCATGTAGTCCACAAATGAACGGGGTTTTTTTCCCACTGTAATTTTAAGATGGCCATACAGCAGCCCAACTTTCATCCAACTAGTTGGTCATGGTAATGGATGGGAGCAAGCACTGAAAAACAGATATTCAGACAAATTGTTTAATCAAACCATTTTAATTAACTTGAATGAATGACGGTTTTCGTATATTTCCCGGCATTTGGGAGCTGATTGTCATTTGCTCCCATACATTACCAGATCTTCATTCCAACCAGCTAACTAGTTGGAGGAAGTTGGTCTGGTGCATGGCCAGCACTGGTTGGAGGAAGTTGGTCTGGTGCATGGCCAGCACTGATTGGAGGAAGTTGGTCTGGCACATGGCCAGCACTGGTTGGAGGAAGTTGGTCTGGTACATGGCCAGCACTGGTTGGAGGAAGTTGGTCTGGTGCATGGCCAGCACTGGTTGGAGGAAGTTGGTCTGGTGCATGGCCAGCACTGGTTGGAGGAAGTTGGTCTGGTGCATGGCCAGCACTGGTTGGAGGAAGTTGGTCTGGTGCATGGCCAGCACTGGTTGGAGGAAGTTGGTCTGGTGGATTGCCAGCACTGGTTGGAGGAAGTTGATCTAGTGCGTGGCCAGCACTGGTTGGAGGAAGTTGGTCTGGTACATGGCCAGCACTGTTTGGAGGATGTTGGTCTGGTGCAGGGCCAGCACTGGTTGGACGAAGGTGGTCTGGTGCAGGGCCAGCACTGGTTGGACGAAGGTGGTCTGGTGCATGGCCAGCTCTGGTTGGAGGAAGGTGGTCTGGTGCATGGCCAGCACTGGTTGGAGGAAGGTGGTCTGGTGCATGGCCAGCACTGGTTGGAGGAAGTTGGTCTGGTGCATGGCCAGCACTGGTTGGAGGAAGTTGGTCTGGTGCATGGCCAGCACTGTTTGGAGGAAGTTGGTCTGGTGCATGGCCAGCACTGGTTGTAGGAAGTTGGTCTGGTGCATGGCCAGCACTGGTTGTAGGAAGTTGGTCTGGTGCATGGCCAGCACTGGTTGGAGGAAGGTGGTCTGGTACATGGCCAGCACTGGTTGGAGGAAGTTGGTCTGGTGCATGGCCAGCACTGGTTGGAGGAAGTTGGTCTGGTGCATGGCCAGCACTGGTTGGAGGAAGTTGGTCTGGTGCATGGCCAGCACTGGTTGGAGGAAGTTGGTCTGGTGCATGCATGGCCAGCACTGGTTGGAGGAAGTTGGTCTGGTGCATGGCCAGCACTGGTTGGAGGAAGTTGGTCTGGTGCATGCATGGCCAGCACTGGTTGGAGGAAGTTGGTCTGGTGCATGGCCAGCTTTAGATCTACATTTAGGCACACCCCACCCAGATATAAATCTCTGCACATTCTATATCTGCACCAACTCCAGTACCGCATCGCTTTGCCCAGGTGCACAGTTACTTGCTTTTCTCCCAGCCTCTCTGTGTGAATATAACCTGGACCAGGTACTTTATCACTACAACCTGTGTTTGCTTTGTTTCCTTCTTATTTATCTTTGCTGTGCTTGTACATGAGACACATTGTGAGATTAGACGTGCCTTATTTAGCAGCAGTTGCAGTATCTGAAGTTTCTATATTAGCTAATCAGGTTCCTGTGTTACTTATTTTGCTGAATTCCTTCAAACGTTAACAATCGAAATGCTCAACTTTTTCTGTATTGCTTTATGCCCTTTTACAGATCAAGCTGGATGCAAGCTATAAGATTATCTGTCCAATCTTTCTGGTTGGAACGACAATCTGGTAATGCATGGGAACAAATAACAATTGGCCATTTGCTCCCAAACACTGGAAAATAGACAAAAATGGACCGCCAGGCAAATTGGTTAAATCCATTTGATTTAACCAATTTTGTCAGAACGACCATTTTTGACCATTTTTCGTCTTTTGGGGGTAATTGGTTGTCATTTGCTTCCATACATTACCAGACTTTCGCTCCAACTAGAAAGATTGGACAGATAATCTTATAGTGTGTATATCCAGCGTAGGGTTAATGTCCATCCGTGAGAACTATAAAGCCTGTTTTTTTGTGTGTGTGTGTGCGTGTACTTGATAGTTTTCTTGTCATTTTCATTTAGTCATCATTTTCAGATCTGTAGCACTTTCCATAGTAATTGTGAAGCATGTATTGTACATATATTCCTTTTCTTTGTCCCCATAATGCCATCATATAGCCATATTGCCCCATAATGCCAGTTTACAGCCTTACAATAGTTATGTATGCCTCCATATAGCCTTGTATGCCACCATATTTCCCAGAGTATTCATGCCTTCACCCTGCTGCTCCCTGTTGCCCACCTCCCATCTGTACTACAGTGACAGGAGTAATGCCATTTCAGTTCAGCTGTAACCAGTTACCGTGCTGCTCTATAGATTGGAGTGAAGCCTTGTGTTTAGTCTTCCGTAAGAGGAACTGCTTCACTTAGTAACTGTTTTGAAAAGGTAGAGGGCTGTTAAAAAGATAGACTATATATGCCTACTGCCAAATCACGGGAGGCTAGACAACCCTCACACATCCCATGCACCTCTGTAGTGAAATGGGCAGGGTGGGACCATTACGACGCGTTTCACTGTGAATCATTTCATCACTGTGGCACCACCTCCCACCCTCACTCGTGGTATTTTGAAGTGAGGTTGGTGCCTTGATTAAGTGATTCTCAATGTCACACCCCTACGTTTACTTCTGATGTCCACAGAGTTGGCACCTATGAATTAAACAGCTTAAGTACTCCCATGATCCAAATTTCCTAATAGATATGTATCGCCATTGGAAATCAGCATTTTTCTTATTTACATTTTGCTGTTTGCTTTAAATGGGATGCTTTGAAAGACCTTAAAAACATGTCACTTCACATGTTTGCCTGTAATTCTAATTATTGTTTTTATAGGAAAATATATTAGATTGTTTGTGACATTACGCTGGGGCAGCTGTAACTTTTTATATAACCTTGCTGTTTGGATAGTGCTAAAAAAAAGTATTCATTGACCATTACTATTCATTGCTGTTAGTTTTCATTATTACTTTGTACATAAAAGGTACGGAGTATGCTTACATTGTTCTCACTTTATTACATACAGTTTTTATGATGTTTGTGAAAGGAAATTGCCGAAATCACTAGATTATTTTTCATGTGCACTCTTTATTTTTATTGTGGTAGAAACAGTGTCTTACCGGATCTATTCTCTTTCATGTTTGTTAGGTATTCCTAACCACGGACAAACCAGACAAATGGTAAGATATTTATTTAAAGCAAAAAAAAAAAAATCTTCCCCAAAAAATTGCTGTCAATGAAAGTAAAGGTTTTCATTATTATAATCTAAAAAGGAAAGAACACAAATATTGGCATCTAACTGAGCTATTACTCAACCCCCCACAACCTTGTCCAAATAGTAGTTCCCTCCTATGGGGGAAATGTAGCAAACCTTCCAAAGAAATAAAGTGGAGGTTTCCCATAGCAACCAATAAGTTTTTAGCTATCATTTATCTAGCACAGCCCATAAAATGACATCGAGAAGCCAATGGCCAACTACTCCATGGGTATGCAGCAGATGGGATGCCGGCTGTCAGTATCCCACCTGCGGCATCCCATCTGCCGGTATACTGGCAGCAAAGCAGCGAGTCCCCTTGCGGGCTTGCTGCGCTTGCCACGCATTGGGCCTGGTGGCGAGCTTCCACAGGTTCTATTTCCACTCGGTTGGTGGCGTGGACCCATCAACCGCGTGGGAATTACGAGTGGGTGGTGGTATTCCGACCGCCGGTAAAATGGCAGCTGTTGGGATTCCGGGATCGGTATCCTGACTGCCGGCATTTTGACTGCATCCCACTCCATGATACATCTCCCCCTATATGATGATAAAAATGTCTACAGTGGGATAAAATGATGCGCCCGATTATCTACCACTTTAGACATCTTTTTGCAAAAAGGAAAGAACAATGAAACATGAAACCTAAGTCATATTCTCTTTTATTTCATTACTTGGTGGAGAATGACATCAAGTAGTAGTAATTAATCTCACAATACCTTTTTCAATATCTTAAATAGAAAGCTGCATGTGTTTTCATATCCTGACTTGGAGACACATTTGTCCAATTAATTAGCAACATTAATTTAGCCAGCATTAGAGAATATACACTGTAGAGATGCAGAACATACTGTACATGTCTGAAAGTGAAAGACTGTGCCCACTCAGGGTGTGATAGCAGCAGTCATAGTGGCACTACCACCAGTATATTGTACTGTATTCTTCACATAGTATGAAGACGTTCTCTCTGGAGAATGTGTGCAGGTAGATAAAACTAGTAGTTGTCATTTAGAATGCCAAAGACCTATATTTTGTTCTATTGATAATCTTTTTAAACTGACCAAACCCAAGATTCCCAGCAGTTTTTGGGTCCAAATTTTATCATTAAATCCTGGGTGTTACGGGATTCCAAACACATTTTGAACCGGGCCAGGGGCTACTTACCTTCTCGGGTGCGGTCACATCGTTGGGTCCTCTCGGGCCCTCTTAGCTGCCCTCATTAGAATAGATGGAGTCCTGTGGTGTGTATGCTCTCAGTCACTGAAAGGCTGGGAGCATGTTGGACAGTGACTTCAAGGTCATCAAGGGACCTCAGCTCTTCTATTGCAGCTGGGCCTTAGATGGAACTGGGACTGGACAATGTGAGAAGTCTCTCTTGAGAGGACATGAGGGGGAGATGTACAGCAAAGAGAAGAGGACGGAGAGATAGATGGCAGAGAGGACAGAAGAGTGGAGATAGAGAACAGGAAGGGGAGAGGGATAACAGAGAGGACAGGAGAGTGGAGATATATAGCAAAGAGAACAAGAGGGCATAGATGGATAATGGAGAGGACAGGAGGGGAGATGGGTTGCAGAGAGGACAGGAGGGGAGATGGATTGCAGAGAGGATAGGAGGGGAGATGGATACCAGAGAGGACAGGAGGGGTAGATGGATTGCAGAGAGGACAGGAGGGGAGATGGATACCAGAGAGGACAGGAGGGGTAGATGGATTGCAAAGAGAACAGGAGGGGGGAGATGTATAGCAAAGACTACAGGAGGGGGGAGAGGGATAACAGAGAGGACAGGAGGGGAGATGGATTGCAGAGAGGACAGGAGGGGAGATGGATTGCAGAGAGAACAGGAGGGGGAGATGGATTGCAGAGAGGACAGGAGGGGAGATGGATTGCAGAGAGAACAGGAGGGGGAGATGGATTGCAGAGAGAACAGGAGGGGAGATGGATTGCATAGAGGACAGGAGGGGAGATGGATACCAGAGAGGACAGGAGGGGAGATGGATTGCATAGAGGACAGGAGGGGAGATGGATTGCATAGAGGACAGGAGGGGAGATGGATTGCAGAGAGGACAGGAGGGGGAGATAGATTACAGAGGACAGGAGGGGGAAGAAGTATGGCAAAGAGAACAAGAGGGTGGAGATGGATACCAGAGAGGAGAGGAGGGGGAGATGTATAGCAAAGAGAACAAGAGGGCGGAGATGGATAGCAGAGAGGACAGGAGGGGAGATGGATTGCAGACAGGACAGGAGGGGAGATGGATTGCAGAGAAGACAGGAGGGGAGATGGATTGCAGAGAAGACAGGAGGGGTAGATGGATTGCAGAGAGGACAGGAGGGGAGATGGATACCAGAGAGGACAGGAGGGGTAGATGGATTGCAAAGAGAACAGGAGGGGGGAGATGTATAGCAAAGACTACAGGAGGGGGGAGAGGGATAACAGAGAGGACAGGAGGGGAGATGGATTGCAGAGAGGACAGGAGGGGAGATGGATTGCAGAGAGAACAGGAGGGGGAGATGGATTGCAGAGAGGACAGGAGGGGAGATGGATTGCAGAGAGAACAGGAGGGGGAGATGGATTGCAGAGAGAACAGGAGGGGGAGATGGATTGCAGAGAGAACAGGAGGGGAGATGGATTGCATAGAGGACAGGAGGGGAGATGGATACCAGAGAGGACAGGAGGGGAGATGGATTGCATAGAGGACAGGAGGGGAGATGGATTGCATAGAGGACAGGAGGGGAGATGGATTGCAGAGAGGACAGGAGGGGGAGATAGATTACAGAGGACAGGAGGGGGAAGAAGTATGGCAAAGAGAACAAGAGGGTGGAGATGGATACCAGAGAGGAGAGGAGGGGGAGATGTATAGCAAAGAGAACAAGAGGGCGGAGATGGATAGCAGAGAGGACAGGAGGGGAGATGGATTGCAGACAGGACAGGAGGGGAGATGGATTGCAGAGAAGACAGGAGGGGAGATGGATTGCAGAGAAGACAGGAGGGGAGATGGATTGCAGAGAAGACAGGAGGGGAGATGGATTGCAGAGAAGACAGGAGGGGAGATGGATTGCAGAGAGGACAGGAGGGGGAGATAGACTGCAGAAGACAGGAGGGGGGAGAAGTATAGCAAAGAGAACAAGATGGCGGAGAAGGATTGTAGAGAGGACAGGAGGGGAGAAGGATTGTAGAGAGGACAGGAGGGGAGATGGATTGTAGAGAGGACAGGAGGGGAGATGGATTGTAGAGAGGACAGGAGGGGAGATGGATTGTAGAGAGGACAGGAGGGGAGAAGGATTGTAGAGAGGACAGGAGGGGAGATGGATTGTAGAGAGGACAGGAGGGGAGATGGATTGTAGAGAGGACAGGAGGGGAGATGGATTGTAGAGAGGACAGGAGGGGAGAAGGATTGTAGAGAGGACAGGAGGGGAGAAGGATTGTAGAGAGGACAGGAGGGGAGAAGGATTGTAGAGAGGACAGGAGGGGAGATGGATTGTAGAGAGGACAGGAGGGGAGATGGATTGTAGAGAGGACAGGAGGGGAGAAGGATTGTAGAGAGGACAGGAGGGGGAGAAGTATAGCAAAGAGAACAAGAGGGTGGAGATGAATACCAGAGAGGACAGGAGGGGGAGATGGATTGCAGAGAGGACAGGAGGGGTAGATGGATTCCAGAGAGGACAGGAGGGGTAGATGGATTGCAAAGAGAACAGGAGGGGGGAGATGTATAGCAAAGACTACAGGAGGGGGGAGAGGGATAACAGAGAGGACAGGAGGGGAGATGGATTGCAGAGAGGACAGGAGGGGAGATGGATTGCAGAGAGAACAGGAGGGGGGAGATGTATAGCAAAGACTACAGGAGGGGGGGAGAGGGATAACAGAGAGGACAGTAGGGGAGATGGATTGCAGCTGCACACCTGGAAAAGCTGCCCAGGGAATTTAGGAGGTGAGCACCCGCCCCACTCTGAGTACTGCACTGCCAGGAGCCTGTGGAAATTTTTCTATGGGGCCCCCTTATGTATAGCTATGCCCCGTATAGCTGGTGTATGATATTTACACATTGAGGGGCTCATCTAGGGTTGGAGATTGATCTGATTTGTGTGAGTGAAATATGCCTTTCCATACTGTGCACAGACATGCTTACGAATTGGCCATATGTAGTTTTCGCACATCGACTTGTGTCTACAGTGCTTGCGGCGGGGGGAGAAAAGAGATGGGAACTCTCACACAACTCACAGCAGCAGATACGTATTTTGTGAGTTCTGCAATGTTGCACAATGATCGTGGTGACTATCAGCATCGCTATCTTCTGATTGGCTGCTTGCTTATTGTCCCCTCCAGCTGATGGTATTTAAATCTTTAATTGCAGCTGTCTATTAGCACTACTTCATTGCCCTTTCCCTTTAGACTACTACAGGAAAAAATCCCATTTATTTTTTTAATGGGGAACGTGATTTTTGGATTTAATTTAATTTGTCATTTACATTTATTTTTGTATTTATATTTCATATGGAACATATGACTTTTACAACTTTTAATAACGGTGATGATGATATTCTCTGTTGTACAGTATGTATGATCTATTATTATTGTTGTACACAAGTGGGGTATTGTAATAAGTAACCCTTTTATGCCACAGTCACATCTCTGCACTTTCATGGGACATAAGCAGGGAATAAGTAATAAAAGAAAAGCTCCTGCGGTACTGCGCTGTCCCTCCACATGCTTCCATACAGTGAATGGCTGTCAGCACTCTGATTGGTGGATCGCTCCAGCTATCCACCAATTGGGACTCTGAAAGCCATTCACTGTCAGACATTCATTGTCTTTCAGCAGCCTGAGAGGCAAGTAGAGAATGCTGCACTCTGATTGGTGGATAGCTCCAGCCATCCACCAGTCAGAGTGCTGACAGACATTGTCAATTACTCACTAGCAGATCAGCCTGACAGGACACTCTACCTGCCTCCCAAAAGGTTCCAGAGGCATCAGATATCCACCCCTGCTCAAAGGCCCCTGGAATCTTGGGGCCCTAGACAGCTGCCCAGTGTGCCCATACGTTAAGATGGACCTGGGCATACTGTAAGTACACACCTATGTATGTCTATAACTAAATCCAGTAGCTCTAGAACTTTGATACTTAACTCTTTTATGGATGTTCCATCGTGAGCTGAATTTCATAAATGCATTTATATCTGGACACTGGCTTTTACATTGCATATTTCTAATAAAGGACCATTTACCCTAAAATACAAAGTTACATTTACGGTTATAGTAATAAAGGTTCCCATACTTTCCAAGAAGTTGAACATTTTTGCTTTCTATTTTATAGTGTAATTACTGTAAAAAGTAGGTGTTTCTTTAACATAAACCATGTTGGTTCCTTTGGAGCTTAAATGTCTGTCAGTTACTGTGGAAACCACAGTCACATGAAGTATGCTGTAGTGAGCAAGAGGTTTTGATGCTTTCATGGCATAAACCTGCCCTCTACTGCAGTCATGTCACTACGGAACAAGGTACACACTGGACAGATATGAGAAACAATCTAGAATCTGAGAACATCCTATGTCCAGTGTACACACTACTCAATTATTTTTCCTATCTGGACTATGAATGCCCCTAAAGATGCTTGAGGTGATGTTTTTAAATAAACTATGTCAGGCCAATCTCTGAACTCACTACAAAATGTGCACGATATCAGCTCATTGTTACCGGTGAATATCCTACAGCAGTCCAAACCCAGATGAGCCGCTCATAAGATAATTGGTTCTGGGAGCAATGTACACACTGTGCAATATTTGGACCCAGAAGCTGGGAATCTGCTGTTCGGCTCGATTATTGTGTAGTGTGTACCCAGGTTAAGGGATCAGGTTGCCCTTATAAGGATGACTAGGTAATTTTCCTGCATGTTCTGCTTTAACCAAGAGTTGGATTAGTATTTACTCTGGATGATCCTGTAAGGATGCTCCCACAATGCAGTGCACCACCACAGCCAGTGTTCCTGAGGAAGTGCTGCATGGTTAGACTTGGGCAGTTCAGTTGATGTTTATCATCAGGATAAGTGTTGCTCCAGCTGAAATATACTTTTCTTATATAGGATACATTCTTTGTGTGTGTTGTAATGATATCATGTTTTGGAATACAGCAGCAAATGGCCCATTCCTTGTTGTAAAGTTGTATTTATCCATCATGAGACTGCCTGTCGGGATACTGGCGGTCACAATGCCGACGCGGCTCTGGCTTCCTGCTGTGCTATGTGGAAGTTATTGCTTTATACTGTTATCAGAATCTAAATTAACTTTGTAGCATAAGTAGGTAGTGTTATATACAGGTGACTCATAACTATGATACATGAATAATAGTGATGCACTTTATATTAGGCTGCTCACAACTTCACTTATATGGTGATTATTTGTTTTCAGCTATCCTGAGTACTAAGTTGCCTATTAGTGGTTAGAGGTTGAGCTGCTGTGTCAGAGGGGTGGTCTTCAGTTTGCCGGCTGTCGGGATCCCGGCGCTCATTATACCGGCACTGTCAGAGGGTCTACATTACACTGCAGCATGGAGGTGTAGAACGTGTATCTGAATCATTTCTTCTCTCCTAAATCTTTCATTTACAGCATGACAGTATCATGCAAGTTGTTTTTGTTTGTGATGTGTGCAACTTGTGTGTATGGTTGGGACTAATCAGTGTGGGTGGACCATATTCAGTATCTTATGGTGATTACTGTATGGCTTCTAAAATATAGCGGCACTAGTATCTGCTAGTTTATGCTATGGTTGTGGTGGCTATGTAATATGGGGTATCCGTTCAGATGGTCGACAGTCATTAGGTCGACCACTATTGGTCGACATTGACATGGTCGACATGGACACATGGTCGACACATGAAAGGTCGACACATGAAAAGGTCGACATGAGTTTTAAAAAAATTATATTTTGTGGAACTTTTCCATACTTTACGATCCACGTGGACTACGATTGGGAACAGTAATCTGTGCCGAGCGCAGCGGTAGCAGAGTGAGGCACCTTGCCTGAAGCATGGCGAGCGAAGCGGTGCACTAATTGGGGTTCCCCGCCACTTTACGCAAAAAACGACACCAAAAAAGGTAAAAAACCTCATGTTGACCTTTTCATGTGTCGACCTTTCATTTGTCGACCATGTGTCCATGTCAACCATGTCAATGTCGACCAATAGTGGTCGACCTAATGACTGTTGACCTTACTTATACTATCATCTACTCCAGGGGTGGGGAACCTTTTTTCTACCAAGCGCCATTCGGATATTTATAAAATCCTTCGGGGGCCATACAAAAATTATCAACTTAAAAATTACCCTGTAATTTCCCCAGTAGTTATGCCCTTTAGAGGTACTGAGTGCTCGCGCCAAAAAATAGGTGTGGACAATTAAAATGGGACTTGATACACATATGCCCCCACAGTGCCAGATACACAAATGCCCCCACAGTGCCAAATCGCTCACCGCTGCTGCAGCTCCTTCCGGCGGCGGCGTGTCTCAGCTGTCGGGTCGGTGCAGGGAGAAGAGTGTGGCTATGTCAGGCTGCGGCGGCGTGTAGGACCAGTTTGTCACGATCCTAGGCATGGCGATTCCCCAGATACGCCAATCTGCGAATCCCTGCCACGTGACACCTTTACTGGATACCTGAGCGCGTGTGTTTATTTCACACAAAATCACTGCCACCAGCCAAAGTACAAACGTTTAGGGTATGACCCAAGGCAAACTTATGGCTTTTGCCTGCACCTAGAATTATTAATATTTTAGTAACGCCTCTTTCAGAGAGTTGGGTTGGATACACAGTACGGATGGTGTAATGGTTAGCATTACTGCCTCACAGCACTGAGGTCATGGGTTCCATTCCCACCTTGGCCCTAATTGTGTGGAGTTTGTATATTCTCCCTGTACTTGCGTGGGTTTCCTCCGGGTACTCCGGTTTCCTCCCACAATCCAAAAATATACTGGTAGGTTAATTGACTCCCAACAAAATTAACACTAGCATGAATGTGTCTGTGTGTACATGTGGTAGGGAATATAGATTGTAAGCTCCACTGGGGCAGGGACTGATGTGAATGGGCAAAATATTCTCTGTAAAGCGCTGCAGGATATGTGTGCGCTATATAAATAACTGGTAATAAATAAATAAACCAGCTGCCGGTCCGCAAGCTTTGATTGGTTCACGAACCGGCGGCTGGTTTGAGATCCTACTCGCCGCTGCCGGACATAGCAGCTGCGCTCTCCTCCCTGCCCTGACAGCTGAGACACTCCACCGCTGGACTGAGCGGCGGCGTGTCTCGCTGACAAACAAGTGGGTGGGCCGGAACAAACGGCTTTGCGGGCCATATACGGCTTGCAGGCTGGAGGTTCCGCACCCCTGATCTACTCTATACTCCCCACACCACCTAACCCTTAGTTTCTGCTGCCCTGCTGCTTATGTCAGTGTCATGCCACCTGATGCAGCTGTTTGTATACCATGTACCTGTCCTGTATATGGTCCTGTACTGTAAGTCACTGTTTTCTTGTTTTGTCCATTTGTTTATGTACTTTGTTAGGTGCTGCGGAACCCTTGTGGCAACATATACATCAAGGAAAATAATAATTGCAGGATAGTTTACAGTTTTGTATATCTCTAGATTGCTATATGGGATCTTTACTTTGTTTTATTCTGGTGCTGGTTGTCCATAAGAACCCTTTGTACAGAAACACCACCGATAATCATGCACCCTTGGTTCTGGCACTGTGTCGGATTATCGGTGGTATCGGCGACAGAGGTGTCGGCGGCATCCTGATTCCCCCTCCCTTGTAGCCTAATTCTACCCAGCATGCCTCCCACAGCCTAACTCCAACCCTGCAGACTGACTCCCCACCTTGCAGCCGGACTACCTGCCGCAGCCCAACTCTCTTCCCCCATCTCCCCCTTGCAGCCAAAACTGCCTATTTAAACCCTTCCACAGCCTATCTAAGCCCTCCCGCAACATAACTACCGCCCACTGCCTAACTTCCTCCGGCACCTGATGTGTCCTGATTAATAGAGGTGCCAGAGAATCGATGTTGTACCTGTATTTGGTGCTTAGGCCAGGAGCTTGTTGTGCACATGGTGACGGTAATGTGGTCGCTGGAGCCAAGCCTCCGCAGTAGGCTTGGTGAGCTTAGTTGGTGTTGGTATTTCTTGTTGCCATGTATGTGAACCAGTTACAATATAGACTGATATGAGACCACATGTTAGCAGAGGCCAGCTGACGTGTGGTGGAGGCTGCAGTTCCAAGGTATTCCTACCTGCTCTCTGTGATGCAGGTCCCTGCATTGTAATGGTAGTGGTTATCTGCCTTAGGGTGTGTACACACGGTAAGATATTTTCTTTCGATTTTGACTATATAGTCAAAATCGCAAGAAAAATTAGTGCAGATCGCAAGGTGAAAGTCACCTTGCGATCCTGATTCGATCCCGGTGCGCGGTCCCGCCAGGTCGGCATCGCAAGAAAAGATAGACTGTGCAGGCAAGTCAATCCTTGCTAGATCGGTGTACTATCTAGTTCATCTCACATGTCAATTACATCTCACATAAGCCAAAATCTCTCATAAGCCAAAATCGTAAGCCCACATAGTCCATATCTCAAGAAAAGTTAGTAAAAATCGGTGGTGCTGGTTCTCTCGGGGAGTTCAAGGGAAATCGCAATCGGGCATAGCAAGGATCTCACCATGTGTACACACCCTTAGGATGCAATATGGCCCTATAGAGAAGGGCTACCCAGCCCCCCCTCCGAGTTAGTACATGTCTTACAGTACTATACACACGCATGAGTGCATCACTCATCCAGACAGATAGATCCCTATAGAGAGCAATTTATTTATTTCAAGTATCTAGCACATTACAGTTCAGCTCATTGGCCAGCCTTGAGTAACACCCACGTGTTCTTGCCCTTCCTTTCACACTCCCTTCCCCCTTGAGCCTAATACTTTGTTTTGCATATGCTGTCTGTGTGTATGACTCTTGCAGCAAATGCCAATCTGTACTCTCTTTGTATATTTGTCAATTTATTGTATTTTAACTTTTTTTTTTTTGCAAAGCATCTTACTCCTATGTATAGTATAGATAAATGTATTACTACCGATGCCATCTTACTCCTATGTATAGTATAGATAAATGTATTACTACCGATGCCATCTTACTCCTCTGTATAGTATAGATAAAGGTATTACTACCGATGCCATCTTACTCCTCTGTATAGTATAGATAAAGGTATTACTACCGATGCCATCTTACTCCTATGTATAGTATAGATAAATGTATTACTACCGATGCCATCTTACTCCTCTGTATAGTATAGATAAGGGTATTACTACCGATGCCATCTTACTCCTCTGTATAGTATAGATAAAGGTATTACTACCGATGCCATCTTACTCCTATGTATAGTATAGATAAAGGTATTACTACCGATGCCATCTTACTCCTATGTATAGTATAGATAAAGGTATTACTACCGATGCCATCTTACTCCTATGTATAGTATAGATAAATGTATTACTACCGATGCCATCTTACTCCTATGTATAGTATAGATAAATGTATTACTACCGATGCCATCTTACTCCTCTGTATAGTATAGATAAAGGTATTACTACCGATGCCATCTTACTCCTATGTATAGTATAGATAAATGTATTACTACCGATGCCATCTTACTCCTCTGTATAGTATAGATAAAGGTATTACTACCGATGCCATCTTACTCCTATGTATAGTATAGATAAGGGTATTACTATCGATGCCATCTTACTCCTATGTATAGTATAGATAAGGGTATTACTATCGATACCAGGTATAACAAACGTGGTTGTATTTCAGCACATTCATAGAATAGCTATAATGCAGGAACACGGTAGCCCAGTTATTAAGCCCAGAAGAAACTTACTTATCAGTGACGTGCGGTGAGGTAAAGTCTTTCCGGTCATACTAACGTATACACCAGAGTTTTGGCTGTATAAGTATATGAAAAATACAAAGAATAATTTTGAAATATCCTCTTTGTATTATTCTAATCATTTTTATAGTCAAAGCACTAGAGCAAAATATCTATGACAGGTGAGGCAGTGGGTGCTGGAAGGCAGAGGGACCTTCCGGTCCCTCTGACAGAAGCAGCGGAGGGAAGTTTTCCTTCCCTGCTGCTGCTAACACTGTGTATCTGACTGGTCGCATCCTGTACGACCAGGTCAGATAAAGCACTTGCAGGCATGGTCACATCTGATGCGACCATGCCAGGCAAGTGGTTAAAGGTTCCTTTATACAGTGATACGCGTGTTTTGTATGTACTTTCTGCATCACTGCGGATTCCTTATGGTGCACTACAAATAAAGGATAATTGACACAAGATTTAGATTTATTTTATATAGTTTTACTGTTTTAAATCTGATTTGAACACTTTTAGGCCCAGATTTATCAAACTTTGAAGAATTATAAATTGCATGGTGATAAAGGGGTCAATTCATGAAGCAGTGAAAAGTGTGGAGAAGTGAGCCAGCGGAGAAGTTGCCCATGGCAACCAATCAGCATTGAAGTAACATCTAGAATTTGCATACTACACAATTGTACGGAGGAGCTGATTGGTTGCCATGGGCAACTTCTCCACAGGCTCACTTCTCCACTCTTTCACTGCTTCATGAATAGACCCCTAAGTAGCAACCAATCGGCTCCTAACTGTCACTTTTCAAACACAGGCTGTAACGTGGCTTTTAGGAGCTGGTACTTTAGCACTGTGCAGTTTAGCACTCCCCACGGCTTGATCAATCTGGGCCTAAGGACAAGATTGATGAATTCTTGGAGAGAGTGGAATGGGATTTGTAGTTTAGTCTGTAAAATGAGGGCGGCATGTTTATTAGGTCATTGGGAATCCCGATGTTTGTCATAGAAGCCTGGGTGGACAGACTTGAGTACCCGGCCAGTCTTTGCGTAACCTTTTTTTTTTTTTTTTTACCTGATTATATTGTGTGATACTCTTGATAACTCCCTCTCTTAAGGCCAGTACTCACCGGCAGATCAGGGGAGAGATGTGTGCTGAGCGGGGGGGGGGGGGGGGGGGTGAAATGAGCGACCTGCTAGATTGAGCCTGCATGCAGGCCAATCTAGCAGCAGCGGAGAAATCTTGATGAAAATCTAAGCAATCTAGTCAGATTGCTTAGATTATCGCTCCGTTTCTCTAGATCTCTTTCATGATCTTAATTAAACTTGTGCCAACTTCTAAGAAAGAAAGGTCTTTTATGTATCTAGAACACAATCCGTTAAGAAATCTTCTACATCTTCGCTTTTGTCATTCTCCCTGTATCTGTATTCTTGGCTGCGCTACACATTTCCCAACATTTCCCTTGATCCTTTCAACTTTTTATCTGTGTAATCAGATATTCATGAGCCAGGTAACATGGTGTGTTATTACTTCTATTTTGTCAAAGCTGGATTGCTTTTGTAGCCTTTATTCAAGAAATGTCTCCAGTTGACTACTTGTACCATCACATTGCAAAGTTCTTTCAGGACTACTTATCAAGGCAACGAATGCAAACGCTGACCCCACCCCCATCCCTAAACACTATGCCCCCAGGTCCCTGTTTTCCTGGGCTGAGAATGCCTTGTGGTCCCATCTTTCTTTGTAGGTAGCAGAAATGTTTTCACCAAGAATGGAACGGTCACAGAATCACAAGGTGCAGACAGAACTCCTGCACAGGAACCTGCCGGCCGTACTGCAGAATCACTAAAGTGCCGCCATACAGTCAGAGTATCATACATGCTGATAGTCATTATATAGACAGCATATTATACGACATGTCGGCAGACAAAATGCCAACATGTTCAGGTCGACAACCACAATAAAAGACTAAATGTAGACATGTTTACACTGTCAACAACTAAAAATATCAGGTTCATAATGTTGACACCCAATTTTAAACCTAGCCCTCAACACTAACCCTAAAATGTCTACTGTCGACATTTTAACTGTGCTAACATTTCATGTATCAACATTCTGCAGGTTTCAACTCTTTGGGCGTCGACATTTTGACAGTGTCTACATTATACTTATTTTGACATTGGGGGTAATTCCAAGTTGATCGCAGCAGGATTTTTGTTAGCAGTTGGGCAAAACCATGTGCACTGCAGGGGAGGCAGATATAACATGTGCAGATAGAGTTAGATTTGGTTGGGTTCTTTTGTTTCTGTGCAGGGTAAATACTGGCTGCTTTATTTTTACACTGCAATTTAGATTGCAGATTGAACACACCACACCCAAATCTAACTCTCTCTGCACATGTTACATCTGCCTCCCCTGCAGTGCACATGGTTTTGCCCAACTGCTAAAAAAAATTCCTGCTGCGATCAACTTGGAATTACCCCCATTATGTATCGACCTTTAGACTGGATAAATTAGCCAAAGGATTAGCCCTATGGATACATCTAAGAAGCTTTTACATAAAGCACATATTTCTATTTTCTAAGTTTCTACAATATTTGTTTTTATGATTTAAAGCCAAGCTATCACTTTTTAATATCATATTGACCATTAAAAACCTGTTTTTCGTTAATTTTCTCATACTGTATGATTTATCATATGTCCAGGACTTTAGGGGGCTGATTCTGTGTCCACCTTAATGTCTGCGTCTTATGCCGTTGTGGGGTCTGTGGCTTTATCGTAATATCGTTACAAGTCATCAATGGTGCACAAACCCTGAGCCTGTATGTGATGGACTGAGACACCCAGTTGCTTGGTGGGTCGTATAGAAGCAGCCATTGGTCACACCACTGAGGGTGCACCAGCCACATGCTGGGTGTATATTCTCCATCACTTTTTCCAAGCACTCATCTCTTCTCAGTCCTCCTGTCCACGCCGTCTCTTTGAAACTTTCAACATTCTCCTTCGCCCCCCTCCTCCTCCCCTCCCATCATCCCTCACTGCCACTGACTTTGCCTCCTTCTTCATCTCCAAAATTGAGGATATCCGACACGACATCTCCCGCCGTCACCCCTCTGCTACCCCCCTGCCCCCTCTATCCCTCCCCTCCATCTATCCCACCCTGTCCTCCTTCCATCCGACTTCAGAAAAGGAAGTCCACTCCCTCATCTTATCCTCCCCCCCCACCACCTGCCCCCTGGACCCCCTCCCCTCCCGTCTTTTCCGCTCCCTCTCCCCCACTGCCTGCTCCCACCTTGCTCACCTCTTTAACCTGTCCCTCTCCACCGGCATCTACCCCTCACCATTCAAACATGCTCTGGTCTCACCTATTCTCAAAAAACCCAACCTCGACCCTTCATCACCCACTAACTACCGCCCCATCTCTCTTCTCCCTTTCGCCTCCAAATTACTTGAACGACTAGTTTACAGCCGTCTCACAAGCTACCTCTCTGACAACTCCATCCTCGATCCACTACAATCTGGCTTTCGCCCACTCCACTCAACTGAGACTGCCCTGGTAAAAGTCACCAATGACCTGCTTTCGGCCAAATCCAGGGGCCACTTCTCTCTGCTCATCATTCTGGACCTCTCTGCTGCCTTTGATACCGTAGATCATCCTCTCCTCCTCGGCACACTCCAAAACGCTGGCCTCTCTAGCACTGTCCTTGACTGGTTTTCTTCTTACCTCACTAACCGCTCCTTCTCTGTGTCTGCCTCAAGCACCACCTCACACCCTTCCATCCTTCCTGTTGGTGTCCCTCAGGGTTCTGTCCTTGGACCCCTTCTGTTCTCCCTGTATACCTCTTCTCTGGGTGCGCTCATTAACTCATTTGGCCTTCAATACCACCTCTATGCTGATGACACACAATTCTACCTCTCATATCCTGATCTGTCCTCTCTCAGGTTTCGAGCTGCCTCTCTGCAATCTCCTCCTGGATGTCTGAACGCTCTCTAAAGCTCAACATGGACAAAACGGAACTCATCATCTTCCCCTCATCCAGAGCAACACCCCCGACCAATATCTCCATCATTGTTGACAACACCACCATCTCCCCCGTTCCCCAACTCCGCTGCCTGGGCGTGACTCTTGACTCCTCCCTCTCCTTTGCACCCCACATCCAAGCTCTGGCACAATCCTGTCGTTTCCAGCTATGCAACATTGCTCGTATCAGGCCATATCTCTCCCAGAGTGCAACTAAACTCATCATCCACTCACTGGTCATCTCACCACTTGACTACTGCAATGTCCTCCTCACTGGCCTCGCTTGCTCCCATCTTGCTCCCCTCCAATCTGTCCTCAACTCCGCAGCTCGGCTCATCTTTCTCTCACGCCGCACCACATCTGCCACTCCCCTTCAACAAAATCTACACTGGCTCCCATTCCCCTACAGAATCCTCTTCAAACTCCTCACCCTCACATACAAGGCCATCTCTAATTCCACTGCTCCCTACATCTCCAACCTCCTTTCCCTTCATACTCCCTCCCGCCCCCTACGGTCGACTAATGACCATCGCCTCTCCACCGCCCTGGTTACTGCTTCCCATGCACGAGTTCAGGATTTTGCCCGTGCTGCACCCCTTCAGTGGAACGCACTCCCCCGCTCCATTAGACTCTCCCCAACCTTGCAAAGCTTCAAACGGGCACTAAAAACCCACCTATTCATCAAAGCGTACCCTTCTGATGCATAACCCAGAGCTGAAGCCGCGCCTCCACCTCCCCTGCCTCATGCCGTGAACATCTCAGCTTTGCTTGCATACTGCTATCAGGCTACCTCCCACTTGCCTGCACCTCTTGTCATCTGTCTGTCGCCCCTCCCCAATAGATTGTTAGCTCTTCAGAGCAGGGCCCTCTTTCCTCTTGTTATCTAAGCCCTCGTCTCAACACATTTCACTCACAGCTCTCCCCTACTCAACGACCATCTTTATCCTGCTAGTAAAGGCTCATCTCCATCTATGGCCACCAGCCTCTAGTAGTACGATGATCACTCCCTCAATACTTACATCTTAGCTGTACTATGTCTTGAGAATGTGTGGTGCTCTGTTACCTCTACTCTATTTCTGTTATTTATTTACTGTAATGCAATGTTTTGTCCCCTGTACTGTCCTTTGTACGGCGCTGCGAAACACATGTGGCGCCTTATAAATAAAATGTAATAATAATAATAACTATGCGCAGTGCGACTAGTGATTTAGATGCATTCACAGATGGAAACCAGCCACTTAGCGTGAATATCGGCATGCGTCTGACTCACGCTCAGGCCCATGGTAATTACCTTCTTAGCTTCTAACTACATAGGTTGCAGAATCTCATGTCACAGAACTGGGCTGTGACTACCTGAAAAGGTGACCTAAAACAGCCCATATAACCAGCCCTAACCCGCCTCTCAATGAAGTGATGTCTGTAGCCTCCTATGTAATATTAATATAATAGGCGCCAACATAGAAAGGTGATTTCTTTTTCATTGAACTATGTATGGAGAAGACAAAAAGGACAATATAACGTTTAATTACATGGAGGGTATTATGGTGATTATAGATAAACACTGTCTATTGTGTCAGCAGGTGTCATTCATTTTTTTTTTTAATTGTGTTTTTTATTTTTCCACAAGGGACCAAACCGAAACTTACTGCTCAATGGGAAATCCTACCCAGCAAAGGTCAGATTAATCCGAGGTGGTTGTCTGCCCCCAGTCAAGAGAAGGCAGATGAACTGGATTGATGCGCCCGATGACGTGTTTTATATGGCGACAGAAGAAACAAGGTAGGTGCAGGTAATGCAACGAGCTGCAGAAAAAATGCATATATATCATCCACATAGAGCACAGGTTCTCAAACTCAGTCCTCAGGACCCCACACAGTTCATGTTTTCCAGGTCACCTGTGAATATTCAAAATGTGACAGTTGGTGATATACTGTGCACCTGCTGGGTGACCTGGAACACATGAACTTTGTGAAAACATGAACCAATATACAGTGTGCGTGTGTGTGTATATATATATATATATATATATATATATATATATATATATATATATACACAGTTGTGCTCATAAGTTTACATACCCTAATACCCTAGCAGAATTTGATTTTCTGGCCATTTGTCAGAGAATATGAATGATAACTCACAAACTTTTCTTTCACTCATGTATAGTGGTTGGGTGAAGCCATTCAAACCCCGTTGTGTCAACTTGTGTGCATGTTATCAGGCCAAAATCTCCAGGGTATGTAAACTTTTGATCAGGGTCATTTGGGTAGTTTCTGTTGTCATTATGATTTAAAAAGAGTAAACACAGTTGTTTGACAATAAATGGCTTCACCCAACCACTAACCATGAGTGAAAGAAAAGTTTGTGAGTTATCATTCATATTCTCTGACAAATGGCCAGAAAATCACAAATTCTGCTAGGGTATGTAAACTTATGAGCACAATTGTATATATGTTTGTATATTTATATATTTCACATGTGTGTACACATACAATAGTCGTATGACAGATACACTGAACTGCAAATCATACAATATTAATATGAGTTTAATGCATTGCACCCATATGCGTATTACGTAGCCTCTGTTCTGTCACAGGAAAGAGACTCTGTGTCACTTTGCTCTACGCTATTATGAAGGCACTGTTGGCAAGAAAATTGATTGGCACCTTGCTAGCTGGATTTCCTGCCTCATGCGGGGAACTATTAGCCTGCAGATAAGAAAATCACGGGCTAGACTTTATGTAATGGGCATAATGGGAGGTTTGTACAGTGTGTAACGTGGACCTCACAGTGCAATCTATAAAGAACATCAAGTGGTGGAGCACTGTATGATGGACAGAAGTGGGGGCGGTAAAATCCCTATGATACCTATAATGCAGGGATGGGGAACCTTTGGCACTCCAGCTGTTGTTGAACTACACATCCCAGCATGCCCTGCTACAGTTTTGCAATTTGGCCATGCTAAAACTGTAGCAGAGCATGCTGGGATGTGTAGTTCAACAACAGCTGGAGTGCCAAAGATTCCCCATCATGCTATAATGGATATGACAGAGGTTAGGCAATGTGTAAGGACAGATGGACTGTTTAATGGGCATTAGATGAGGATTTTGCTTTGTAGAATACACATTAAAGTGGGCACTGTGTTGTGTGATTAACATCAGACCGGGCTTTGGTATTTTGCATTAGTTTCATAAATCTCAATGTATGTATAAAGTATCCAGTCTCCGGAAGCCATGGATTCCGCTTTAATCACCCCAGTTGTCTCCCTGATATACGTAAATGCGATTCCTTTGAAATAGGGGCGCCTCATTATTGAACTAGTCCTATCATCTGTGGTCCTGGCTGATCCCCTGTGTTATGTTATAGAAAGCTTCATGTGATTTATTAGGATAAGCACAGGTTAATGAGGATCTTATTTATTAATAAGATCCTCAAACACTGGGGCTCCGCTGGGATTGCTTGGAAACATCTGTTCTGTACATATGTATCATCACATGCCTCTTCCTAATGCACCCAATTTACAGTATTTACAGTAAGTGGCTGCGCTCGTAGAACAGTAGTAAAGTAATACTTGTTTTTTATTCTTTTGAACCAAATGTCTGTGGATTTTATGTAATAAACTAAATTACCAGCTGTCAAAGTGACGGAACAACATAAAAGTAATGTCAGCGTCGAGAGCCGTGCGTGGCCGAATGGAGCCACACTTGAATTGCTCTATCTGGTGCCATCTAGTGCCAAAACACTTAAATTTCCCCTATAGAGGTGAGGAGCAGCGTTTGCCCTTTTATTATATAAGATAATACTGTATTAATAATCCATTGGAACAAAGCAATATAACCACAAATAGAATGCCATTGTTTACAATAATGATAATAACCCTGATTAACTCCACACAGTAACAAGGATATGTACTTGCTAACTCCCATTAACCCATAGAATGCAGGATAAGTTCCCAGAGCTATGGGTTAACAATTCACGGCATCGGCTAACAGGGCATGCAACACAGATTTCTGTTCGAGCCTCCTTCAGGTTTAAACAGAGATCTGCGTTAAGTTTATATATATATATATATATATATATTATATATGCACACACACTGTATAACTAAATTTGATTATATATTATGCAGAGTATGCAGGAAATTCTTCAATAGTTATTGAATGCTTGTGGCCTGTTTGTGAGTCGGACACAAAGTGGTTGTAGCCATGGAAGCCAGATTGACTACCTAATACCAATGCAAGTTTCCATTCATTTAAAGCCACCCATTCATTTTTCATGCTGGCCGCTGCAGCCGTATCTTCAGTGCTAATACTCTCACTAGCACTATACACGGTGCAAGGTACCCATCAGAAACAGGCTGCCCTTCTCAATATGCACAATGCTGAATTGTACAAAACATTAAATGCATCTGCATTGTTGCCACCTAGTTACCGCCCCAAAATGCCCAGTTTCACTGAAAGGTAGCAGCCTCCCTTTCTAACAAAGCAGCGTGTGATGGGCTGGGGAGGTCCGCTGAGCAACAGCAGTCTATCCTCTCTTCATGCCTGATGTGCTGCGCTGCACTGCTACATAGTGACCAGCGGTAGTGGGCAGGACGGAAGTGAATCCTAGGTGCCAGAGATCTGTCAGAATCAGGCTTCCCTTCACTGTACTCATGACTCACAATAGCACAGAACTCTAGCTACACTCCCATGAGACAGATCTCCTGCATGCAACCAAAGTGCCGTCGTCCGTTTCACACAGAGAGAGATCCGGCTAAGATCCGTCTGGCGTTGTATTGCCCAGAGATGCACAAAAATGTATAAATTCACTTCTGCACTGGCGCAGTTTGCTAAAACTCACTATTTGCGGCTGTGATAACAGTTGCGTCTAACTCACTACCTTATTATTGTTTTGTTCAGTCTTAGAGCACTAATAATACGTGGCAATCCTCTTCTATGCTGTCTGGTAAATAAGTGCAAAAAAAGGTTTCATTTTGTCACATGGATAAACAGGTGGATGTGCTAAGGTTAAACAAAAGTACACAGAGCGGGAGCTGTGACCTGTTGTAGACAGGGTGTTGCTGATCGCCAGGAAAATGTGATGGAAACAGTGATGGAATAGAAACGTGAATGCAGATGAAAACAAAAGATACAATTTAAATGGGGAAAAATGGCGACAGTCTCTAGAATAGTGCTGAAGGCCTGTTGTGTAGTATAGGTAAAGTGTATAGGTGCTGATGGACAGTGAAACGTGCGTCTGATTGTGGAGCATATTTTGTGTGTGTTCCCAGTGCAGCTGCTTCAGATCCCAGCGTGCAGTATGGGCTATGCAGACCTGCACGCACCTGAGTTGCGTCGCCACTTGTGACTGAATGGGTGTTTGTGTGCTTTACCTGGGTGTTCTCACATAGGCAATGATCAGTAAGGGTGTGTTGACAGAATTATCGCCTAAGCAGAGTCATCCAGAAATATTAATTTCCCTGTTGTCAGAAGTATCAATTGTACCATATTGGATAATATAGGTTTAGTATGGTCCACATAACGCAGGAGCACCTGTACCTCAGTGCTGCTGTGTGTCTGGCTGGTGAGTTGGCTGTTGCCTAGTAGGCCTATGTATAACAGACTATGAAAAGAGAGTCTCATAAAGGAGGCAAAATGGTAATGTGTGTCTAAAAGTGCTTCTTTTTATTAAAGTTGGGTGTTATAGGGATTTCATATGAATATTTGTGTGAGCTATGGATCAGGGGATGCGTTCAGCATCCCGTTGGTCTGTATGCCAGTGGTCATGTAACTGTCACCGGAATCCTTACACTACTCGAGACAACTACGCAGGAATGTTAAAGGTAGGTATAGGGGAAAGGGCCCAGGGGGGAGAGGTTAGGCACTAGGTGGGTAGTTTACAATCATCTTCACCCCTCAAGGGTTAGTCCTAGCCACCACCCCCAAGGGTTAGGGTAGGGGGCAGAAGAGGTGTAAAATACTTACCCTTGTTCGGTGTTGGAATCCTCATAGTCAGGATGCTGCAGTCGGTCATGTGACCGCCGGCATCCCAACAGCCGCTATTTCATACACAACCTGTGTATCAGCATGGAGGAAGCTAAGTCCGCCCTGCTCAGTCAGTAGTGTGCCCTAGTCAGCGAACTTGTCATTCCTTACATTGCTCTACTAAACATGAGTGCTTAGTTCTGGTGGTCTTAAAGGGGACAGTTTTCTAACAGTTCAGGTATCCTGGACTCAGGTGGCATCTAGGACTTGCTCTCCTGAGACCACTTTTATGTAGGGGTGTAGCGATAAGTTTGTGGACTCCATAGCAACATTTTGAAAGGGACCCTTACCCCTTTTAGAGACACCTCTCTCCACAGCAGTTCATTTTGTGCCCACTAGTAGTGCCCCGTGTTACATTATACCACACAGCACCCACAGTTCATATTATGTCACATTATAGTGCCTCAAGTTAACAATATGCCTGCTGCTATTTCACATTATTCCACACAGTGCTTAGAGGGCATTTCCAAGAATCTGGTAGACCATTTTATGACCTGGGTGCAGTGCTAAAAGTAAAATTTAACAAGCTTGATTTATTAAAAATAGATGGTGTCATTGGAATAAAGACACATTAATAAAATAGTGAATCAAATACCACAAGATTAAAGAGATAAAGTGAAAAATATATAACTGCTAAATATAATAATCTAAATATGACAAAACATGTTTTTTGAAAAGTAGAAATATGTAAAGTAGCTAAAAAGCTGGATTTTGTATTTTTCCATTTATATTATACCAAGCAAAGGTGTAGGTGTTGTAACAATTGTGGCTATTGTATGGCAAGGGAACTCCTGATGATTATTCACACCTGATTGGGTTCAATTGCATTTTGGTAGAGCAAAGGAATCCTTTGTTTCCCAACAGATTGTATTACTGGTTAAATGTGTGGAATGGTCTCAGGTTCAGTGAGAGCTGCACAGACCTATGACTGCTTCTTAGGTTCACGGATCCACATTGTCTGAAATTATTACTGTAGTGTTCTTAGGTCGCCTTTATTTTTAGTCCATTGCATCAATTCCCTCAGATGTGAAATGTATGATTCCATTGGTATCCTGTCTTTGAAATAGTTACATTTTGGACATTTTGCATATTGAAGGATTCTGAGCTTGAGTGGCTTGATGGTTCTGCTTATATATTTACATGCCGCGTAAACATAACATGACATCAAGTTCTTTTTGTTATGTTAGGTTTCTTTTATTTTCTACATGTTCCCAGTTTTTGAAAATACAATTTCATGGTCCATTTTCTTTCTTATCTATGTTAATTTCGCAAAACTTTTACCGTTGAGGTAATCTTATGTATTTATGTCTTATTGTTCAGTGCCAATGGTTTAACTTGCGGCAAGTAAGCTCGGACGAGATGTGAGCGAAGGTCATTGACTTTGGTATGAGTGATGAATGGTTTGTAGACTAATTCGTTTCCTATGTGGTAATCCTTTAAGAGATCCAAAGTTTTTGTAACTATCCTTGTGGTATTGTAACTAAGCTCCTCCACCCATGTCCTCGTACACTATTGCTGCAGTTGCGCAAAACAGAACTTCTTGGCACACCAGGTCCCATGCAACTCTGTTTGCATTGAGCTTCCTTTTGGTCACAATGCGATGCAACAAAACTGCTTCACAAGACTTCACCAATTAATTTGATATGTGACACTTGTATATCTTTGTCTGAGTCTGATCTGTATACATAGTGCTACGATGTAGCGGCCGTGTCTTTTTCTCACGCTAAGTTCCGTTGTGCTTCATCTGCAACTGTACATGCTTAATACTGATTCCTCTGCAGTTAAAGTCACAGCCCAAGGTCTGTGGTACAAACAGGAGCAGTGTTTCACTGCATCTGCTATGCAAATATATTCGTTATGGTAAGAACTTACCGTTGATAACGATATTTCTCCTAAGTCCATAAGATCCACAGGATAACATTGGGGATACAGTAGGAAGAGAAAAAGGGCTGTATTGTCGGTGCACAAAAGGAGGAGTGACCTGATACCCACATCCACCTTTATATTCATAAAATTTAACTTTTATTGTTATTATGTTAAAATAGTGTGACAATGACAAACACACAAACTACAGGTATAGAGGTTAAAATTTAGACACATACAACACATACAAAAAGTGCATGAGAATAATAAACGTGATTAAAGATTAAAATGTGAGTCCGCGTGTTTATTCTTATGCCCTGTTAAATATACTATTGTTCTTTACTTAAACCAGTGTATTGAATTATTTAATTATCAGTTGTTAATCTCCTAGATCGCTAATTCATATATCGATTGCCGTATTTGTCCCACTCATATAATAATGAAAGTGGCTGACAACAAAGTTCGGCTTCTCTCGACCAATAATCATGTGTTAATTGTCATATTTCCAGCACTCTCGTGGTGGTACTGATAATGCAGTCTGTTATTACTTTGACTGTATAATTCCTCCGAGGAATAAAATCCTTTGTTATATGCTATTTCTTATACAGCTGTTCAAGTAAGATTCTTTGCAGATGTATAGAGTGTCCAGGACAAGAGTCAAACCCTTTTTAATTAATAATATTAACAGCTTAGTTAGGCTGATGATGAAATCAGCATGTGCAATTAATTAATTGAATATGATCATCAAGGTCCAATTTTAGTATCTATATTGTACAGTAAGAGATAATTATCACCCCCACTCCTTAGTATTATTGTATTCAAATATGTAGCAAATTGCCATATCAATCAGCTATTCACAATAAGCATGTCCCTAAAAGGGAGGCATATTTAATAATAGGGATTAAATACCTATAAACTGGAAGAAAGAAAACGTCATCCTTTAGTTTAGGATGATCAATTAGTGGTGAATTATTTTCACGCTGCCGATTTAATTGCCACCATTAGGAATATCTATATCTAATTTGTCTGTACTGTATGTTTTCAATAATACTAATTCAGGTACAGATTTTTTTGGTAAAACTCTAATATTCCCTATGGCATAAGTATATTCACTGTATAGCTACACAAGATGATACTGAGACATTTCTTGTATCTATAATTATCAAATTGTATCATAAATTTTTCAATGTGGTTATTGAACAGCTTAGAGGAGTAGTTTCAAACAATGTTACATTTTTGTCAGTAGATTAAATCGTAGAGACCTCACACTGCTCCCTATTGGCTGACACAAATGCACAACACATCAGCTGAATTCACCCAGCCAATATCTCTCTATTACAAGATATTAGGGCATCTGGCATTTAGTATAGCATTCTCACTGAGTTATTAATCAGAAGGGTGGGAATACCGATCCCTACAGTTCAATATAATTGTCTGTCAAATACTGGGTGTAATTGTATCATAGATACTACTGAAAAATTATTAAGTGGCTTTGAGGATTATCATGGAAACATTGTTGCATCATTGCCTATTGATTTGAGCTGCAGAAACCTCATACTGCTCCTAGTTCACTGACCTAGATACACTGCATACACAAGCTCATTTAACATAGCTATCATCCATTATTTAAAGGATATCAGAGTGTCTGGTCAGAGTGTCTGACAATTAACATAATATCAATAGCACTAGCACTAAACTGCTAAGATAGAGAACAAGACCGAGTCTCTATAATTGGTATAATACTTGGTCTAATGTTCAGTGCTTCAAGTAGTAAAAATTAGCAATATACATAGATTAACACTGGTTATGCATTAATTTCATAATAGGACACGGGCATAGATAGCACGCGGACACACGCATTGGGGATATGATGATGCGACGGCAAATTTGCACCAATCGGTCAAAGCTTTCAGCCTCCCAGCATGCAATGGGCACATCCATATACTGTATCCCCGCCTCCTGGCTCAGGCAAATCAGTTGTTTTTCCAAAGCTCAAGGCAAGAGCATCATAGAGAGCCCTAATCAGGCAAGAAGAATGTACATGCGCACCCTTCCGTACAAGAAGGAAGAGGTTAGTGAGTGAAAGGATCCTCAAATCAGGTGCGTCAGGGTGGAATCCCTATGGACTTAGGAGAAATACCGTTATCAACGGTAAGTTCTTACCATAACGAATATTTCTCCGGCAGGGTCCACAGGTTATCTACAGGATAACATTGGGATGTCCCAAAGCAGTTTAGTGGTGGGGACGCTCCTGAATGGACAGAAGAACTCTTCTCCTGAATTCAGCGTCCTGAGAGGCAAAGGTATCAAAGAGATAATGTCTAATGAATGTGTTAATGGAGACCATGAGGCTACCAAACATATCTATTCTGCTGAAGCTCCACATTGTGCTGCCCATAATGGACCTACCTTACAAGCAGAATGAGCAGAGACATTAGCCAGAACAGGGAGATCAGCTAGAGAATATGCTTCTGAAATTTTCATCCAGAGCCACTTTGCCAGTATCTGCTTATCAGCAGGCCATTCTCTCTTGTGAAATCCGTAGAGAACAAAGAAAGTGTCTGTCTTTCTGACAGCACTGGTACGATCGACGTAGATCATTAAGGCACGGACTACGTCCAACGATGCATCTCCCGCAGAAAGGTCCGGCCCCTGGAAGACCGAGACAACAATTTCTTCTTTAAGGTGAAATTTAGACACCACCTTAGGAAGATACCCAGATTTGGTTCTAAGAACCGCTCTATCTGTATAAAAAAAATCAGAAATGGAGGGTGACATAACAATGCCCCTAAAACTGAAACTCTTCTAACTGAAGCAATAGCCAGTAGAAATAGAACTTTAGCTGTCAACCATTTAAGATCCAGCCTTTTTAGTGGTTCAAATGGGGCAACTTGAAGGGCCTTTAGGACTAAACTTAAGTCCCAAGGCACTGAAGGAGGAACAAAGGTGGTGGAATGTGCAACATTCCCTGGAAAAAAGTTTGTACATCCTGCAGGTTTAGCAATTTTCTTTTGGAACAATACAGTCAATGCTGACACTTGTACTCTCAAGGAAGCCACCCATAAACCTTTATGCATTTCTGCTTGAAGGAATGCGAAGACTCTGGAAACTCTGAAAAACCAAGGGTCAGATTTTTGATTAGTGCACCATTGAATACAGGCTTGCTATATTTGGTGATAAATGCGAGCTGAGGACAGTTTCCTTGCTCTGAGCACAGTTTGAATTACCTGTTGTGAGATCCTCTTGCCTTCAGAATGGAAGTCTCAAGAGCCATGCCATCAAAGACAGTCGATCCAGGTGTTTGTGATAACCAGGACCCTGAGACAGTAGATCTGAACAATGAAGGAGTAGGAATGGAGCATCCATCGACATTCTCTGTTGATCTGTGTACCATTGTCTTCTGGACCAAGTCGGAGCTATTAGTATCACGGCACGCTTACCTTGTCTTACCTTTAGCATCACCCTAGATCACAAGGCAATTGGTGGAAACACGTGAGCCAGACGAAAGTTGACAAATCATCCACAAAGGTCGCTCTGGGATCCTTTGTTCTTGACCTGTATGCGGAAACTTTGTTGTTCTGACGGGACGCCATGAGATCTATCTCCGGTAACCCCCATTATCTACCAGAGTTTGCAAGACCTTGGGGTGTAAAGCCCATTTGTTTGCATGAATGGCATGTCTACTGAGAAAATCCACTTCCCAGTTTAGGACTCCTGGAATGAAGACTGCGGAAAATAAAGTTCTGCCCACCTTAAGGTGTGACTTAGCTACTTCATTGTGTTTTGGCTGCGAGTTCCTCCCTGATAGTTGAGGTACGCTACTGCCATTGCAATGCCTGAACGGATTCGAACTGGTTTCATCAGATCGATATTCTTTGGCTTAATAAATGCTATATATATGGCCCGAAGTTCCAATATATTTATTGGCAGGCAACATTCTTCTATGGTCCGCTGCCCCTGGAAACAACTCCTTCCTGACACTTCTCCCCAGCCCTGCAGGCTGGCACCCATTGTCAGAGTTTCCCAATCTGATATCCTAAGGAGCCTCCTTTGCCTGATAGGATGTCTGTAGCCACCAGGCTATTGACCTCCTAACTTCCAGAGGAGAGACCATAATCTGCGCTTTTATTGTATGATGAAAAAAACCTTTCCACTTGGAAAGGATCAGACGTTGCAGTTATATCGAGTGGAACAGAGTATACTTCATCATGTTGAATGACTACACCTTCAAACCCATCACACGCATTAATGCGTAAATGGAGACCGTTTGACTGTGTAGCAACTCCTGAGTCCTTAAGTGAATTTTGGATATTTTGTTCAGAGGTAAAATTACTCTCTGAATACACAATTCCAACACAGCCCCCAAGTGAGTCATCAGTTGTGACGGAACCAGAGACGACTTTGCCCAATTTTTGAGCCAACCATATCTCTGTAACAAGTGGAAATAGAAGTGGTCACATAACAATTTGAGAGACTCTCAATTCCTTACCCATTATATTAACCCTTTGACAATTAGATTTGTTGTAATCATTTTTAGTCTATTTTTAATAAATGTATGAATAATTTTTTATTGTTAAATTTGCTTCCATTCATTATTTGAAACTCAGCCGGCGCCAGTATTCTTTTTTTCCTGTATTCACTTTCTCAGGGACTAACCATCCCTATACAGGCTGCCGTTGACAGCGCACTCACCTATTGTTTTATCGTTTATATCTCTGTAACAAGCTGTTGTCTGTGGCAGATAACACTGAACAATTCCTGAGGATTAATAAGTTGTCGAGGTATGGATTTTGAAAAATCCTTATCCCCTGCAAACGGAGATAAGATGCCATCACCACCATCATTTTGGTGAATACTCTGGGAGCTGTGGTCAGTCCAAATGGTAGGGCCTGAAACTGAAAATTATGCTGGAGGATAACAAACCCGACATAGCGCTGATGGAACAGTGCTACAGAAACATGTAGATAAGCATCCTGGATATTCAGGGATACCATAAAATCCTCCTTCTCCATGGCTAAAATAATGGAACGTAAAGTCTCCATATGAAACCCAAGGCACCCAAATGTATTTGTTCAGCGCTTTTAGATTGAGTATGGGCCGGAACGACTAAAAACAGGTTGGAATGAAAACGTTGTCCTCGTTGTGCAAGAGGAACTGGAATTATCACTCCTGACTGAAGCAACTCCTGAACTGCCTCTTGCAAAGCTCTGATCTTCGTTTCCACTGAAGACGGGCTGGTACAAACTTTTAATGAGGGTATTTCTTGAAAACACCTACAGCGCCTAGTATTCCCAGGTGGTTTACCATCCAAGTACTAACCAGGACCAACACTGCTTAGCTTCCAAGATCAGATAAGATTGGGCTTGTCCAGTGTGGTGTGGCTGTAGATCATAACCATGAGATACAGCTTCTTTCACCCAGGCATCTGTAGTAGACTGCTGACAGATTTGTGCAAAACTGAAGAAGTCAGCCTCACACCCTTGGTTCCCCCAGGTGGAGGCCCGCACCATCAGGCTGATGGCTTGTCTTCAGATTTAAAAACTGGTTCTCTGGTAGCCCAATACCTTTATTCTTAGCACACTTGTTGTATTGGGACTGTTTGTCATTACCCTTTCCTTTTGCTTTTCCTTGATTCCGAAAAGACTGAAAAGCTGGAAACTAGGCTTGAATTTATGTGTGAAAGGAAACTCCACTTTCTTGGAGTCTGCTTCTGACTCCAAAACACTGTTTAATTCTTTACCAAAAAGAATATCTCCAGTAAACCAGGATAAGACTCCAGAACCTTCCTGGATTCTGAGTCAGCTTACCATGTACATAGCCAACCTGCTCTGCAAGCTGCTACTGCTGAAGCTGATGCCTAAGAGGCAATTGTATCCATATCCAGGGCCACTTATCGCTACATGTTTGATATGTGCAATGTGGAATTTTTTCTCTCTAGATGTCATTGAAAGATCCTTCTTTAATACATCAGCACAGGCTGCCATTGCTTATGTCATCCAGACTGAATCCATGGCTGGTCTAATTATTGCCCAAGACAAGGAAAAAATTGTTTTTTTAGAAAACCATCGACTCTCCTATCCGTAACATCATTTATGTTGAAAGCAGAAGTAATGTAGATTTTCGCACCAATCTAATGACATGCAAATCTACTTTGGGAGCCACCTGCCTTTTTTAAAATAGTCCCCAGCTGGACGAGGATAATTGGAATTCCATTTCTTGGAAATCTAACTTCTTACTGGGCGTAACCCAAACCTCTTGCATAATTTCCATCAGCTGTTTTGGGACGTTTAAACACAGTTGCTTTAGTTTTTAACACAGGCTCTGATGCCTCTTCTAAGGATAGAATGGCTTACATAGCACTAATTAGCTCAGGTATGTCCACTGAACTCAGACCTTCCGCCGAAGTGCAATGAGTTCTCATCCTCCGACGAATCCTCATCTAAAACATGTGTAGACTGTGAAGATATTCATGTCTATGTGATTTACTTACCACCGGCCTTTCAGCCTGCTTTTTGTGAGAGGCTGCCAATTTCCGAGGTGGAAAAACCTGAGAATGAATGTTGCATGTAAGGGTTAATAGGTTAACCTATCCCTGGTATAGGAGCTGGCATAATCTGCTCAGCTATATTGGATGTCTGTGCAAAGTAGCCCATGAAGGTTCAACTAGAACCTATGCCTGCCTCAGTTATTTAAGAGGCTTCAGTGACAACTAAAACATTTTGCACATAATCCCTTTTGAACCAGATCCTGATAGGTTAACCCAGCTTTGCAAGACAAACATGAAATGAGTGTTGGTGCTGCTATGGAAAGTGTATTTTTCCTCTCCCTTGCCAATCTTAGACATGATAAATAAATCACACACCTGTACAGTGTTACTACACAAATTGTGACTGTAATCACTTTAAAATTTGTTAAAGTGACACACAATCCGACCCTACCCTGCTTTGCACCAGCATTGAGGATCAGACACACAGAAAAACTGACAGAATTATAGTAAAGTCAGCAATCACACTAGCTATCAGTCACAGGGTATACATTAGTATAATAAGCAAGATGAGCACATAATCAACTACAAATACATTTCAAGTATGTAGGAGAAACATATTACTGCATTACCTTATATAGGATTTAACCATATTCAGTCCCACAGCGAAGTTATCAGACTCCTATGCATCAGGCACTTACCTAACTATTCGTACTCAAAGGTAGATAGAGACTTAGTGCTGTATTACCTGACTCAGTAGAGTGGGATACAGGGAGACTCACCCCGCTTCCAGGATCTATCAATACGTTAGCGAACGGTGAGTGGATCCAGACGCTAATAGTGTACACACTCGTCCCTTGAACCTACAATGAACACAGATGCCCAAGTGAACACCGGCGCACCAGTCACACAGCCACCTATGTTGCGACTGGGTCCCCTTAGATACACAGCATCTCAGACGGAAGCAGGAAATCAGTTCATGGCGGGAGACTCGGAGGAAACTGGTTATGAACTGGGGGGAGGGACGACCAAGGGAGTGTCTGACTCCCCACTGCTGACATCAACCCTAGGGATTGCGGCCTCATACTACACCTGGAGCCTATGATCCCTAGGGCCTAGCGCTGGTGCACCATAGGTAGCAGCCGTGTCAGCGACTGTTTGGTAGTCTCCTCCCAAAACAGTGCGGCTGTGTTCGTGTTCCCCCTCTAAGCAGAACCGATGCCATACCTTCTTCCCGTGTTACGGCCACAGCCTGGAAACGTCTGCTGGACGTGCGAGTACATCCGACACAGTCGCCCACCGAAACAGCACTGTACTCGTGAGTAAGCATTGTCGCGACCCGGCGGGGAGTTGTTGGAGCAACTATCTAAGGTACGTATAAGACGCTTTTTAGAAAGATCGCTCAAAAAAATAGTAAGACTATAAAAATAAAATAAAAAAGCCTATGGCTGCTAAAAAACTAGCAGCCCTCTGACCATGGTCCGGCTCCTGCCGCACCAAACAAAAAACTGATTTGCCTGAGCCAGGAGGCGGGGATATATGGACAGGCCCATTGCTTGCTGGGAGGTCGAAAGCTTTGACCGATTGGTGCAAATCCGCTGTCGCGTCTTCATATCCCCAATGTTATCCTGTGAATAACGTGTGGACCCTGCCGGAGAACAGACGCCAATTTAAAAAAAAAGGTCGCTGTGATAAACCTATCGGCCCAGCTCACTCGTGTCAGGCGTTTTGTTCCGCGTGGCAAATTAAGGCTAGGTGTATGAGGACACATCTGTACCCACCCTCCATACATTTTGTTTGTGTCATGATCTATGATTACATATGCATGAATTCCAGTTACTGTCATCTTATGTGGGCCATGTGCCCTGTTGGTAAATCTGAAGGTCATTTATTCAGGCGTGTTACACGTTTCTGCATTTTTGCAATTTCTTATTATTCTCTCAAATTGGTTTATGGGATATTGTTAAACCGCATTGGTTTCAGGCCGCATTACTATTAACTGGGTTGCAGTAGGATTTGTAAGTGATAAATGAGTATTTGATGTGTACAGTTAGTTTAGGCTGATAACCCCAAACAACTCTTTCATTTAAACCCCAAAAGCTTCTTTAGAGACTGTTCTTCCTAAGGCAACTTAAGAAGTTCAACATCCCACAGAAGCTCCTGCTCCTCTTCTACTCTGCAGTCATAGAATCTGTGCTGTGCTCCTCAATAATCGTCTGGTATAGTTCCGCCAGCGTGAGAGATAAACGCAGGCTCCAAAGAGTGGTAAGGTCAGCTGAGAAGATCAACGGAGCTGACCTTCCCCCTGTCCATGATCTGTATCTGTCCAGAGCCAAAAAACAGGCAACTAGAATAGTTAAGGACCCGCTTCACCCTAGCCACGGCACGCTCAACCTGCTGCCATCTGGCAGACGATACAGGGCCATCCCCACCAGAAGCCTCAAACGCTTCTTTCCTCAAGCAGGTACACATTACCCAAACTGCATCCCTCCCATTTGAAAAAATCTGAATTAGTTTTAATTCATGCACTTTGATGTGCTTTGCCCTGTAAAGAATCATACAGTTTACAAACCACACATCAAAGAACATGAAAATCTCTAGTTCAAGCAAACCCATAGTGACTGTACCGCAATGTGTACCCCATCTGTGTCACCCGTCTGTCTGCCCCTCCCCTTTAGAATGTAAGCTCTCACGAGCAGGGCCCTCTTCCCTCATGTGCTTATCCTTTCTTACTTTAATAATCCTCAACTGCCGAAATCCTGCAGTCTTCTGCCACGTGATACTTATCTCAGTGTAGTTATGCTTAGTTACCCTGTACTTGTCCGATATTGTCTTCAACTGTAAGTCACTGTTTTCCTGTTTGATTATGTGCATATGAACCCTTGTGGCGCCATATAAATAAAGAATAATAATAATGTGTACACCATGCAGGGATTAGAACTAAATGTGTTGCTTATATTTAGAATGTGACTGTTTGTTTGTTTCCAGATGTATAACAGCCAGCCACGAGCTGACCAAGACATATGCCAGTTTAGGGAATGCCCACACATTGCAGGTTTCTCCAAATTACAGATACAGAAAACTACTTATTATACGTGTGCTATAGACCAGGAGCTCTATTTATCCATTACAGTGAGTTGGTGACTTATTTGTGCTGTTCAGTGCTGCTTAGGAATGCAGCCCCATCACACTGATCATTCTATGAGCCAGATGTACTAAGCCTTGAAAAGTGATACATTTCACGTGATGAAGTACCAGCCAATCAGCTCCTAGCTGCCATGTCACAGGCTGTGTCTGAAAAATGACAGCTAGGAGCTGGTTGGCTGGGACTTCATCACCGCGAAATGTATCACTTTTCAAAGCTTAGTACATCTCCCCCTTTTTTTGTATCTTCTCCAAGTAACAGTCCAGGCTGTGTAAGCAGGTTGGGTATGGGTTACCGCCGGCGGGGAGGGGACGAGCGCAACAAGCCCCTTGCAGGCTTGCTGCGGATTCTGTGTTGTGAGCGCACAGGCTCTATTCCCACTCTGTGGGTGTCGTGGACACCCACGAGTGGGAATAGTCCCTGATAGTCAGCATTTAGAGGGGGGTGGGATGTAGGCATAGGTAATGTGACCGGCGGTCTCCTGACCACATCCTGTGTTAGCATTGTTTCTAAGAATTGAACGGGGACTTGCACACCCCAAGTTGTCATTTTTCCATACCTTCTATACTGTGGATCTCCCACTGGTCAGGGACTGATATGTTGTGTTGCTATTACACAGTTGAAAGCCTGATTTGTAAGTTACTAACTAGACATTGTTATAGTTCAGTGTGACTATAGAGGTGCACACTGCAGAGTTTTATAATAGAGAAGTTGATCATATCCATCAGGACAGAGCTTGAGGAATGAAACCCCCACTGTGCGAATGCCGTAAATAATAGCTTGGAATGAAGACTGCAGTTAACGTAAATGCATACACAAAGCAGAGGAGGGCAATAAGAGGCCCCCCAGTTGCTGTTAAACTACACATCCCAGCATGCCTCACTACAGTTTTAGCATGTCAACTTATTGCTCACCTCTGCTATAAAGGGTGCGAGTCCCCTGACCGCATCCAGGGCCATCGTAACATACGGACACACTAGGCAACTGCACGGGGCTCCGCAATTCTAGGGGCATTTAAGCAGTGGTGGACACACAATCAGAGCAGCGAGGCAGCCTTCTCTATCTGCCTCCCAGCCTGCTGCCAGACAGTGAATGGCTGTCAGCATGCAGATTGGTGGATGGCTGGAGCTATCCACCAGAGTGCTGACAGCCATTCACTGTATGGAAGTATGTGAAGAAACGGAGCAGGACCACAGGAGGAGCATGTTATGAATAGGTGTGTAGAGGCCCCAGTGCATTGCTTTGCCCAGCCCTGACTGCATCTCAAGAGTGCACTGGGAATATGTTGCCAGTATCGGTGCAGGAAACAGCAAATACATAGTCCATCTCCAGAAAGTGAATCTGTGAAAAGCTGTAGTACGTGGTCCATAAGTTCTGAAACAGGTTAATGACTTTTAGCTTATGAAGGCTCGGGTCAGATTGGACTTTCACTAACAAATGTCACTTTCCTTTTTTTTTTCTTTAGGAAAGTCCGCAAGTTACTCTCATCATGTGAAACCAAGCGCGCAGCCCGTCGACCTTACAGACACATAGTCATCTGCCAATCTCATTTGGAACTACCTATGCGTCACCCTGTCAACGATGAACCAATTGTTATTGAGGACTAAACCCTACAAGAAGATTCTTCTCACAATTCTACTTGACTTTTACAGTGGTGGGAGAGAGAGAGAACTTTTGCTTCTTTTAAAGGATTCCATGCTTTGTATAAACATCAAAATCTGAAGACTTGCTACCCCTTGGCCAATTTTTGTTAAACCAGTCATTCCCTTGTATTCATGTAGAAATATAATTTCTTGTTTGGTATTTTTTTTTTTGGGGGGGGGGGGGGGGGGGGGGTTATTCTATTCGACTGGTGTTACAGGCTAAAAGGAAGTCGTTAAAGGGCCATTGGGACAGCTATGGTTTTGGTGTTTCATTTCAATGCAATTACAGACCGGATTCTAAAACTTTGTACACTTGAAATAATGTATTATTGCGGATGCCTTTCTTTCTACAAGGTGTGTTTTTTTCCATTTATGAAAGTGCCATTTAATGTTGTTTATTTTTTCCATTTATAGACTGAAAACAAATCTGTGTTTTACGGAATTTCATTTGGCCGAAACAGTATGATGCGATATAAATGTATTCTTGTGACTTGAGTTTAAAGTAAATAATTAAAATGTTTCCATACATAAGCCGTTCATTTTGGAATGAACTCCGTGCATTCTCCTGGAAAACATTATTGCAAGATTTTTACAAGAAACTGTTCATATTTCAGTCTTAAATTGAAAATAAACCTCAGTTTACACCAAATTCATATCCACTGGTCGAGTTCCATCTGGCTGTCAGTACTGAGCACTCCATTGTATACTTACTGATAAGACTAATATACATTGAACTAGGTGCTTCATCGCGCCCTACGGGCGCTCTTCACACCGTCGCAAGGGGCTACGCCCCCTTAACCCTTGCATGCCTTTCTGGGGTTCAATATTTGTATTATATGGAGTATTACCTGCATTCCTTTGTTAGTGGTTAAATATTGCACAATGAAAGGGCGTGCGATGGTGAAGGAGGCGCAGCCCCTTGCGACGGCGTGAACAGCACCTGCAGGGCACAATGTACAGAATGTAGCAGGTGCGGGGGGGACTGCGGATGGGGGAGGGTGTCTGTAGATGCAGCGGGTGGAGGGGGGGTGGAAGTGGGGGGGGGGTCCGGATGGGGAAGGGTCGGGAAGTGCTGCGGGTGGGGGAGGGGCAGAGGAGTGGGGGCTGCAGATGGGGGAGGGGTCCGGAGGCACTGCAGGTGGGGGAGGGGCAGGGGTGCCATGGGTGGGAGCGGGGCAGGTGTGGGGATGTTGCGGATGGGTTAAGGGTTCCGGAGGTGCTGTGGGATGGGAAGGGGCGGGGGGTGGGGTAGGGGTCCGCAGGCACCGTGGGTAGGGTAGGGGCAGGTACGGGTGGTGCGGCGGATGGGGAAGGAGGTCCGGAGGTGCTGCAGGTGGTGGAGGGGCAGGTGCGGGGGTGCCATGGGTGGGGGAGGGGGGGACCGCGGATGGAGGAGGGTGTCTGCAGATGCTGCGGGTGGAGGGGGGCAGGTGTGGGGGGAGACATATATGGGGGGTGGATGGTGGAGGGGGTCTGGAGGTGCTGTGGGTGGTGAAGGGGAGGAGGAGTGGGAGCCGCGGGTGGTGTAGGGGGTCTGGAGGCACAGTGTGTGGGGGAGGGGTGGAGTGCCGCATGCGGTGGAGGGGAAGGTGCGGAGGTGTGGTGCATTGGGGAGGGGTCTGGAGGCGCTGCGGGTACTGTACCTGCCAAAAAGGTAGTTGGAGGGTATGCAGTGACAGGGCCAGGACAGGGGTGACAGGGGAGATAACAGAGGCAGTACGGAACCTGCACAGCGGCAGGTGCCCCACAAAACTGCAGCTAAGAAGTGTGGAGTGTGCCAGAAAGTGACGCTCCTCCGCGCCAGAGAGACCCTGCTGAGTATGCTGATGTGGGGGGTCAAGCACACAGTGAGCCGGTGCCCATCTGTCTGTACGGCATACCCCCTCACACACCCCCATACCTCCCAACTGTCCCGATTTTCGTGGGACAGTCCCATTTTTTGGGGGTCTGTCCCGCTGTCCCACCCTCGGGTCGCAGTGTCCCGCGGTGGGGGGGGGGGGGGGGGCGCAGTTGGATAGCTCCTGTACTCGCTGTTCTGCTTAGCAGTGCAGCGGTGAATAGTGGAGACAGAGGGAGAGTGGGCATCAGGGGGTACGGATTAAGGGAGGGGGGGGGCAGGGGGTACGTAATGTTGGCCCCACACTTTTAGGGGGTCCCCCAGCTCGAGTAGCTCTGTCCCAGCTCAGAAGCCCCCACCCCCCCTCCTGCCAGCAACAACGGCAGCATTGTGCTACTGTCAGCACACGCTGCTGCGTGTTGGCAGGTCTGTGGTGTTGCAGGGAGGCAGCAGTCTCCCTGCTTTCTTCTGCCTGTGCGGGTGTGTAAGGGGGAGCAACCACCCCCTATGGATTTACCCCTAGCTGAGGGGCCAAAATTCCATAAAAAAAAAAAAACACGGAATTTGCATGAGGGGGCGTGGCCTCGCGTCCCGCTATTAGGCCACACCCCCAACCCCACAGCAGGCACAGCAATGAGATAGGGTTCCCCTGTCTCATGTGCCCTGGGCCCCCGGACTCATAATCAGCCCCTGGGGGCATGCCAGCAGCTCACAGAGCGCTGGGCATGCCCCCTCTCTGACGAAAACGGGGGCCCTCCCGTGAAGCCACGCCCCCTTTTCGCTGGTCACGCCCCCTTTTCGACGCATGTGTGTCCCTCCTTCTGCCTGAAGAAAGCTTGGAGGTATGCACCCCTGCCTGTGCCATGCCCATACTATCTGCTTCTGCTCCTAGTCTCCTATAGATCTGGCCAGATCTGTGACTCATTTGACTAACTCCGCCCAGTGTTGTGACTCCGCCCAGCGTTAGCAAATGAAGCACAAAGTCACAGATCTGGGCTATTATATATGAGATTGCTACTGTAGCTTATCATCTTAACTAGCCATACGATTAGAACTCTTAAAAGTAGACCAGTGGTTCCCAACTCGGACCTCAAGGCAAAGTAACATTGCAGGTTTTACAGACGGTTAAATTAAACTGACTGAGGTACTAATGAAGTCACCTGTTGCTAAGCATGGATATACTTAAAACCTGAACTGTTAGGGGGCCTTGAGGACAGAGCATGGGAACCTTTGATGTAGACTACTGTATATGGATGCAGCTGTTTTTGCGTTTTACCCTTGCACTTTCTTCTAAACATAGGGGCCTATTTATCAAGTTCTAGCTATTTAATACCTGTTGCATATTATGGGCGGGATTCAAATCTTTTATTGCCCCCTATCTCCCGTCTAAAGTGACGGGGGAGATCGCAGGGCGATATTCTATGGCCCCCTGTTATCACGCCAATAAGAGATGGGTTTAGCCGCGTAAAGCAGCTAAACCTGACTAAAGTCATGGGTGCGATGGCGAAAAGTCCCGTTTGGGCGACAAACGGTTCACTTTTCATGCATTTCAGCTCACCACCCTCAGGGGGTGGTGAGCTGAAATGCTGATATCCCGCCCATCGGCAGTAACATTTGAATACTGATGGCGGGCGCAATGGGGGCGGGAGGAGAGCTGCAAGATTTGAATCCCGCCCTATAAATGATGCTCCAGCCAATGTGTCAAAAATGACAGTTTGGCGCTGATTGGTTGAGTATGATAAATGGTGCTCCAACCAGTTTTATATAGCTAAAACTTGTCAAGAAATGGGCACCCATGTTTCTATACACAAATACCTGTACAAGTATGGTTAAATTGAAATTTATATTTAGAAGTAATATAGAGACCATCATTTATATACAATTTATAGAACACATACTAGCTAACACTGATTCATATTAAAGGTCCTGTATGTGAAAATAGTAATATGCAGCCAACTTGAAAACGGCCGTGACTTGCCTGCTTTAATTCCAACCACTCCTGTTACCACCTCGAAACGGTCACTTCCTATCAATCACTTTTCCATGAAATCCTCATTGCCGTCAACATCAGAGCGGCACATACTTAGTGTGATTGCAGCACATGTGCAGAGCAATCGCAGCACATACGGTCTGCCAATAATCGCTCCGTTGCGTGAACATGGGCCACTGCGTACAAACATGAATTAGGTGCACATTATCCCTTTCTACACCAAAATATCTCTTACCAATTAAGCCTGTTATTCACAATTAAAAACACTTTTCCTGCTGCTAGATTAGATTTAGGCAGCCAGTTCAACTATTAAATTAAAGAACAATGAATAATTATTCTTTAAAAGTTAAATTACTCTAATCTCCCCTCTCTTTTCTACCTAAGCCTGAACTAGCAGCACTGTGGGACTAGTGTTTTTCTAGATGTTTTTTTTTTTTATTTACCCACCTGGCCACTCAGTCAGCCGATGTGCATTACTGCCTGTCTGCCTCACCGTCACTGATCCTGCCGCACAACGGCTCCTCAGCACCGTGGGAGACGTTATAATGTCTCTGTCCATACTCTGAGTGGGAGCTAGAACTGGAAGGTGGAGCTTGGCTCACTGAGAAGATGCTTAAAACATTTTTAAAGCGGCAAACATTTACAAGGCAAAACCAACCTAGTCTTGCCTTTTGAAATGTTTGCTGCTTTAAAAAAAAATGTACGAGTTCGGACTAAATCTCGGAGCTCCGGCCGTCTCACCCTCCATTACGTCAGGCCCCAGGACAGCCTGGAGATGTATGAAAGGGGAACTGATCACAAGAACAGTGCAGAGGCACACACCTCACAGGATGCCAGTAGAGAACAAGCATATTGCTCAAATAGTTCTATGCGAGCTATTACACACACTACTAGAAGGTTATGACAGTCAAAGGGGTTTATGTAACAAATTCAGATTCAGCCTTAGAACTGGTTGCCGCTTTAATTTTAGTTGCAAACTCAATGACGTCCTGCTGTTTCCATGAAATCTGGAGCTATTACATAAATCCCACAGTATTTATCCTCTGTAGGCTTTGTGGAGTAGGTGATTTACCTCTGATAACAGAAGATGAAAACGAAGTTATTAGGTATCTCTTTCTAAAGCATTTGTGACCTTAAATAAATTAATCCAGGGAGTTAAAAACATTTGATACTCTTGAATAATGTAATTCAAATTTAAATCCAAAATACTGTAAAATTCCAGCCCTGTGGCCGTGTTCTATGCTTAGCAAAGTAGCTTACTCAGGAGCAGAATGATAAGAACCATAAAGCAATCAAAGGTTTTTAAAAAGTGATAGATAGATAGATAGATAGATAGATAGATAGATAGATAGATAGATAGATAGATAGATAGATCTTATGGTCTTCTGAGACTGAAGATCATTGTGTTCATTTAACACACAACTTTTAACTAGATTTGTAGGCCTTTCTACCACCACAAAGTGCTCCACAAAGATCATCTTAAGCCCCATACATACTAGACGAGAAAGTGAAAGATCTCACTCAGAAGGGCCGATCTGAGTGAGATCTTTTACATTCTCTTCCAGTGTGTACACGCAATGTTGTTAACGATGCGCGCTCTCGCGCATCATTAACGACCCCCTCCCTCGTCTGAACATATACAGACGACGGAGGCCGTTATTTCCCCCGCCGCCCCCCATCGCTCCCTTTTCCACCGGCATCAGCAAGTGTGTATGCACTTGCCAATGCCGGCACCCTGCCAGGTCCTCACCGCCGCCAATATTGGTGTCTGCGGGGATCGCCTAGTGTGTACTGGGCTTTAGGTACTAGAGCTATAGGAGGTGCAACATTTTGTTGTGAGGTCTCTTGTAGTCATTCTGTTTCTGCCCTATGATTACATACCATCTCTGCCTACAAACCAATTTATGAAGAACAGCGACTAGACAAATTTGGTGGTAACCTGCGGCCCCTTCCTGTAAAGGGAGATGATTACCGGTACTCCACTGACCTAACTTATCTATACAACACACACAAAAATGTGCACTAGAAGGACAGATAGGAAATCAACCCCACTAAGGCTGGGCATACAGTATGTGGGATATCATTCATACAGCTTACATACGATATATCGCCCAGCCATCAGCTTGTGGGTTCACAAAATATATCTGTGAACGACGTGGTTCACAGATACATCACGTCAGCTGTGCAGCATGGCAGATGCTGATATACCTTGCAGATATATTATTACATCTGCCTGAGTGTATGGATTATGGGCCGACCCATATGCCGGCCGCAGAAGCCACCGACAATGACGCCACTACCAGTTCCTGAGGCCAGGCATTTAAGGCAGCGGATTGCTAAGTGCGTATCCATGTATCGTTTGTGCAGGACGCTTACCGAGATCATTGGATCGGTTGGCCGGTCGGGCAGCTGGCTGATCCATCGTTCAGGTGTGTACTCAGCATAAGGCAACTGTTAAACAGGCCAGGGCCACCAGCAATCAGGCAACAAAGTAAATAATCTCAATAAGAATGGTCAAAAACAGAAGCAAAGCAGAAGTCCATCCATAAAGTAATACAATCACAAAAACACAACCAAGTATTGGCATATCAGAATCACTGATACACAATTTACGTTTATATAAACCTCTGGCAGCCAGGACATAATACAGTAATAATAATTACATGCGATGTGCTGCCGACATGCTGGAACACTGACTTAGACCAAATACCACCAAGTAATGTATATAAACTAAGATGTTATCATATTTCATATCATACATTTTCATATACATTCCCTAAGATATATTTCTCCAAGATATACCTCAAGTACAGTATATTAACTTCATATATCAACAACTTCATGTTTTCAGATCTATTTACCATAAAGTCTAGTTCCCAAGAATGCAGAATTGGCTCAGGTCAGACAGGTCCACAGGCAGATTTACACTTTGTCCAATACAATATTCCGCATTTCAATTCCCAGCAAGTTCTGATCTTGCTGTAGAATTTGGCTCAGTTTATTAGAAAACCTCTGTGCAGATGAAAACTCAAATATAAGGTAACAGACTAGTTTGTATCATAAACTATGTATTATTATTATTATTATCCTTTATTTATATGGCGCCACAAGGGTTCCGCAGCGCCCAATTACAGAGTACATGAATAATCAAACAGGAAAACAGCAACTTACAGTTGATGACAGTATAGGACAAGTACAGGGTAAATATTCCAGTGTCATCTGCTGATGTAACTGTTTAAGTATCAGGTGGCAGAAGACTGCTGGATGTGGTGCAGTTGAAGATTATTAAAGTAAGACAAAGTATAAGCACATGAGGGAAGAGGGCCCTGCTCGTGAGAGCTTACATTCTAAAGGGGAGGGGTAGACAGACAGGGGTGACACAGATGGGGTACATGGAGAGTGTAGACCAGGCATTCCCAACCACGGTCCTCAAGGCACACCAACAGTGCAGGTTTTAGTGATATCCAGGCTGCAGCACAGATGATTAAATCAAAATAACTGAGCTACTAATTAAGTCACCTGTGCTGAAGCCTGGATATCACTAAAACCTGCACTGTTAGTGTGCCTTGAGGACCGTGGTTGGGAATGCCTGGTGTAGAACATATGTATATGTAAGAAGATATGTATAGCATAGGAAGGGGTTAACGGATTGTTACACATCTTTTTCTTTTCAAAGATAGTGTGATGGTCTCTAAAGTTATTGCAGGTAGCAGACATTACGGTCATCAGAGAAGCCCTCAACCCCATAAAAGATATATAGACTGCTTCCACACTACTTTTATATAGCAATCAGGTTAAAAGTATGAATGCCAAATGTGCCATACACTAACAGTCTGCTAACGTATGCAAATCTTCTATCATGTGCTATTTATATTATTTCATGAATTGTCTGTATTGTGAATAATTGCTCACTTTATATTTTAACTAGTGACCAGTTGCGGTTTTTACCTATGGGCTGCAGGGCTGCAGCACCCCACAGATAAAATCTGCCACCCAGCTAAGTGTCAATGAGACTGCAATGGCTTCACTGTGATTGGCAGTGACTTCCTATTGCAAGTCCTACCAGTGCCAGTCACAGGGCGGTATTCAAATGATATGTCACGCCCAATCTTCTTCCTAAAGTGATGCCAGTTATCGCTCATATCGCGCCCATTGTAATCAGGTTTAGCTGCGTAAAGGATTGGGAGCCCTCGCTACCCAGGGGGTAGCGAGCTGAAATGATTATACAACATCTGTCAACAGAAACAGAGCAGGTGTGGAAGGGGGGGGTGAAAAGAATTGAATACCGCCCACAGACACTACAGGCAGTCCCATTGGGTGGTGTTTCCTCCCTCTGGAATTAACAGAGCTGGCTTCCTGTAGGAAACCACTCCCTGCCTTTCACGCAGCCCAATCTGGCTTCTATGGCCTGCAGCCAATGCAGTACATAGAAGCCAGGGGTTTGCGCATGCGCAGTCATACAGCTTCATCTGCACATGTACCGGTCCGGCACCTGCTGGATCCATTGCGCAGGTGCCAGGACCCAGGGCGCTGTCTCTCCTCTCCTCTCTGGGCTAGTAAGTAAGTAGGAGCCACCACTGTTAACTACTTTAAAAAATTAATTTTGGGTGGATGCATTCGGCAATCCGGGCAGTCATGTGACCGACAACAGAATCCCAACACCACTCAGGAGACTGGCGCCAGGACATTGACAGCCCACATTCCAAAGGTATTGGGGTACGAGTAAGGGCCCAGAGGAGGATTAGGCACTAGGGGGTGGTTAGACATAGCTGACACCCCCCGAGGGGTAGAATATTCACCCCGTTCAGTGTTGGGATGCTGCTGTCAGTCATGTGACTACCGGCATCCCACCAGGATAACATACCCAGCCTGTTTAAGGTGAATGTTGATTAAAGTAAGTTTCTTTTTTAAGATCTTTCCAATCTCCTGCATTCCTTCATAATACTAACAAATAGCTATCAAGTAAAAATTGCATTTGTTTTTCATATTTCCAGCAAGGCTAAAAAGTGGGAGAGGATTAAATAGAGGGGGCAGGTGAAGGGAGATGAGAAGTTCCCAAACTTGAATTCGATGCTGGAGTGATGGGCAAGAGGAGAACACAGGAAGATCTCATTGCGGATGGAATTTTTTCGAGTTAAAGCAGGAGGCAAAGTCAGATGCAGTTATAGAGGAGGTGATGGTCGGAATAGAGGAGGGAAGAGGGGGAAATTGAAGGTAACGAAGAGGCAGTGTGGCTTCTGGAATTGGGAGGAAATTAGAGATTTCAAGAGAAAGGGCTATAGGAGGAGAGAATTCATTTGTATTGGAGGAAGTCAGCAAGAGCGCAATGTCCCCCGCAGTATGCCAAGGTTGAGGAGGGGATCAGCACAGACAAATGGTGAGAGCTGGGGAGTTAGTCTGGTCAGGGTAGAAGATGGTGGGTATGGAGGGTATCCAGTTGACAGTTAATAGGTCAACCCCATATGGTCGACACAGACAGGTACAAAAGGTCAACATGTTTAAATGGTCAAAATGAGAATAGTCAATACACATATGGTCGACATATTTTTGTTGTATTTTTACATTTTCAGCAACTTTTTCATACTGTACTATCCAGGTGGACTACGACTAGGAACAGTGACCTGCCCCAAGCATGGTGAGCGAATCTGTACACTATTTGGGGTTACATGTGGGTTACCATTGGAAAAAAAAGCTTACTTTTGTGTGTCGACCATTTCCATGTTGACATTTTCATGTGTCTACCTTTTACATGTAGACCTATTGACCCCATCTACCATTTGCATGTCGACCATATGGGGTCAACCTATTGACTATTGATCTAATGATGGAGGGTAGAAGAAGAAAAAATAAGAATTTACTCACCGGTAATTCTATTTCTCGTAGTCCGTAGTGGATGCTGGGAACTCCGTAAGGACCATGGGGAATAGCGGGCTCCGAAGGAGGCTGGGCACTCTAGAAAGATTTATGACTACCTGGTGTGCACTGGCTCCTCCCACTATGACCCTCCTCCAAGCCTCAGTTAGGACACTGTGCCCGGACGAGCTGACAGAATAAGGAAGGATTTAGAATCCCGGGTAAGACTCTTACCAGCCACACCAATCACACCGTACAACTCGTGATACTATATCCAGTTTGACAGTATGAAAACAACTGAGCCTCTCAACAGATGGCTCAACAATAACCCTTTAGTTAACAATAACTATTTTCAAGTATTGCAGACAATCCGCACTTGGGATGGGCGCCCAGCATCCACTACGGACTACGAGAAATAGAATTACCGGTGAGTAAATTCTTATTTTCTCTGACGTCCTAGTGGATGCTGGGAACTCCGTAAGGACCACGGGGATTATACCAAAGCTCCCAAACGGGCGGGAGAGTGCGGATGACTCTGTAGCACCGAATGAGAGAACTCCAGGTCCTCCTCAGCCAGGGTATCAAATTTGTAGAATTTTGCAAACGTGTTTGCCCCTGACCAAGTATCTGCTCGGCAAAGTTGTAAAGCCGAGACCCCTCGGGCAGCCGCCCAACATGAGCCCACCTTCCTTGAGGAATGGGCATTTACAGATTATGGCTGTGGTATGCCTGCCACAGAATGTGCAAGCTGAATTGTACTACAAATCCAGCGAGCAATACACTGCTTTGAAGCAGGAGCACCCAGCTTGTTGGGTGCATACAGGATAAACAGCGAGTCAGAGTTTCTGACTCCAGCCGTCCTGGAAACATATATTTTCAGGGCCCTGACAACGTCTAGCAACTTGGAGTCCTCCAATTCACTAGTAGCCGCCGGCACCACAATAGGCTGGTTCAGGTGAAACGCTGACACCACCTTAGGGAGAAATTGGGGATGAGTCCTCAATTCTGCCCTATCCATATGGAAAATCAGATAAGGGCTTTTACATGATAAAGCCGCCAATTCTGACACTCGCCTGGCCGAAGCCAAGGCCAACAACATGACCACTTTCCACGTGAGATATTTTAGATCCACGGTTTTTAGTGGCTCAAACCAATGTGATTTTAAGAAAAACTCAACACCACGTTGAGATCCCAATGTGCCACAGGGGGCACAAACGGGGGCACAAACGGGGGCTGAATATGCAGCACTCCTTTCACAATGTCTGAACTTCAGGTACTGAAGCTAGTTCTTTTTGAAAGAAAATCGACAGAGCCGAGATCTGTACTTTAATGGAGCCTAGATTTAGGCCCATATTCACTCCTGCTTGCAGGAAATGTAGAAATCGACCTAGAGGAAATTCCTCTGTTGGGGCCTTTTTGGCCTCGCACCATGCAACATATTTCCGCCATATGCGGTGATAATGCTTTGCCGTAACATCTTTCCTGGCTTTAATAAGCGTAGGAATGACTTCTTCCGGAATACCCTTTTCCTTCAGGATCCGGCGTTCAATCGCCATGCCGTCAAACGCAGCCGCGGTAAGTCTTGGAACAGACAGGGCCCCTGCTGACGCAGGTCCTGTCTGAGCGGCAGAGGCCATGGGTCCTCTGATATCATTTTCTGAAGTTCCGGGTACCAAGCCCTTCTTGGCCAATCCGGAACCACGAGTATCGTTCTTACTCCTCGCCATCTTATTATTCTCAGTACCTTTGGTATGAGAGGCAGAGGAGGGAACACATAAACAGACTAGTACACCCACGGTGTCACTAGAGCGTCCACAGCTATCGCCTGAGGGTCCCTTGACCTGGCGCAATATCTCTTTAGCTTTTTGTTGAGGCGGGACGCCATCATGTCCACCTGTGGCCTTTCCCAACGGTTTACCAACAGCAGGAAGACTTCTGGATGAAGTCCCCACTCTCCCGGGTGTAGGTCGTGTCTGCTGAGGAAGTCTGCTTCCCAGTTGTCCACTCCCGGAATGAACACTGCTGACAGTGCTAGTACGTGATTTTCCGCCCATCGGAGAATCCTTGTGGCTTCTGCCATTGCCATCCTGCTTCTTGTGCCGCCCTGTCGGTTCACATGGGCGACTGCCGTGAGGTTGTCTGACTGTATCAGTACCGGCTGATTTTGAAGCAGGGGTCTTGCCTGACTTAGGGCATTGTAAATGGCCCTCAGTTCCAGAATTTATATGTAGGGAAGTCTCCTGACTTGACCATAGGCCCTGTAAGTTTCTTCCCTGTGTGACTGCTCCCCAGCCTCGAAGGCTGGCATCCGTGGTCACCAGGACCCAGTCCTGTATGCCGAAACTGCGGCCCTCTAGAAGATGAGCACCCTGCAGCCACCACAGTAGAGACACCCTGGTCCTTGGGGACAGGGTTAACATTTGATGCATTTGAAGATGCGATCCCGACCACTTATCCAAGAGGTCCCACTGGAAGGTCCTCGCATGGAACCTGCCGAATGGAATTGCTTCGTATGAAGCCACCATTTTTCCCAGGACTCGTGTGCAACGATGCACCGATACCCTTTTTGGTTTTAGGAGGTCTCTGACTAGAGATGACAGCTCCTTGGCTTTCTCCTGCGGGAGAAACACTTTTTTCTGTTCTGTGTCCAAAATCATCCCCAGGAACAGTAAGCGAATGGAAGGAACCAGCTGTGACTTAGGAATGTTCAGAATCCAGCCATGTTGTTGTAGCACCTCCTGAGATAGTGCTACTCCGACCAGTAACTGCTCCCTGGACCTTGCCTTTATAAGGAGATCGTCCAAGTATGGGATAAATAAAAACTCCCTTTTTTTTTTTTTTGAAGGAGTATCATCATTTCTGCCATTACCTTGGTAAACACCCTCGGTGCCGTGGACAGTCCAAACGGTAGTGTCTGGAATTGGTAATGGCAATCCTGTACCACAATCTGAGGTACTCCTGGTGAGGAAGGTAAATAGGGACATGCAGGTAAGCATCCTTGATGTCCAGGGATACCATGTAATCCCCCTCGTCCAGGCTTGCAATAACCGCCCTGAGCGATTCCATCTTGAACTTTGTTATGTAAGTGTTCAAGGATTTCCATTTTAAAATGGGTCTCACCGAACCGGCTGGTTTCGGTACCACAAACAGTGTGGAATAGTAACCCCGTCCTTGTTGAAGTAGGGGCACCTTGACTATCACCTGCTGGGAATACAGCTTGTGAATTGCCTCTAGCACAGCCTCCCTGCCTGAGGGAGTTGTCGGCAAGGCAGATTTGAGTAAACGGCGGGGGGGAGACGCCTCGACTTCCAGCTTGTACCCCTGAGATATTACTTGAAGGATCCAGGGATCCACCTGTGAGGGAGCCCACTGATCGCTGAAATTTTTGAGGCGGCCCCCCACCGTACCTGGCTACGCCTGTGGAGCCCCCGCGTCATGCGGTGTACTCAGAGGAATCAGAGAAGAATTTTGATTCTGGGAACTGGCTGCTGGTGCAGCTTTTTCCCTCTTCCCTCGTTTGACCCGCCTGCTTTTTTGAAGCCGAAAGGACTGTACCTGATAATACAGTGCTTTTCTTAGGCTGTGAGGAAACCTGAGGTAAAATATTTTCATCCCAGCTGTTGCTGTGGATACGAGGTCCCAGAGACCACCCCCAACCAATTCCTCACCCTTATAAGGCTCTATGTGCCTTTTAAAGTCAGCATCACCTGTACAGTGTCGGGTCTCCAATACCCTCCTGACAGAATGGACATTGCAATAATTCAGGATGCCAGCCGGCAAAATATTCCTCTGTGCATCCCTCATATATAAGACGACGTCTTATGTTCGCAAAATAGTATCCCTGTTTGAAAGGGGTACAGACCACGCTGCAGCAGACTGCAGGTCTCAGTCTAGTACCTGAGTGTGTAAATACAGACTTCAGGATAGCCTCCTGCTATTTATCAGCAGGTACCTTCAAAGTGGCCGTATCCTAAGACGGCAGTGCCACCTTGACAAACGTGTGAACGCCTTATCCACCCTAGAGGATATCTCCCAGCGTAACTTATCCTCTGGCGGGAAAGGGTACGCCATCAGTAACTTGTTAGAAATTACCAGTTTCTTATCAGGGAAACCCACGCTTTTTCACACTTCATTCACTCATTTGATGGGGGAACAAAACACTGCCTGCTTTTTCTCCCCACACATAAAACCCTTTGTTTTTAGTGGTACTTGGGTTAATGTCAGAAATGTGTAACACATTTTATATTGCCGGGATCATTTAACGGATGTTCCTAGTGGATTGTGTATATGTTTCAACCTCGTCGACACTGGAGTCAGACTCCGTGTCGACATCTGTGTCTGCCATCTGAGGGAGCGTTGATGGCCTTTGAGACGTCTGGGCAGGCGCAGGCTGAGAAGCCGGCTGTCCCATAGCTGTTACGTCATCCAGCCTTTTATGTAAGGAGTTGACACTGTCGGTTAATACCTTCCACCTATCCATCCACTCTGGAGTCGGCCCACAGGGGCGACATCTCATTTATCGGCATCTGCTCCGCCTCCACATAAGTCTCCTCATCAAACATGTCGACACAGCCGTACCGACACACCGCACACACACAAGGAATGCTCCAATGAGGACAGGACCCACAAAAGCCCTTTGGGGGGACAGAGTGAGAGTATGCCAGCACACACCAGAGCGCTATATAATGCAGGGACTAACTGAGTTATGTCCCCTATAGCTGCTTTTATATAATTTATACTGCGCCTAAATTTAGTGCCCCCCCTCTCTGTTTTAACCCTGTTCTGTAGTGTAGACTGCAGGGGAGAGCCAGGGAGCTTCCTTCCAGCGGATCTGTGAAGGAGAAATGGCGCCAGTGTGCTGTGGGAGATAGCTCCGCCCCTTTTCCGCGGACTATTCTCCCGCTTTTTTCTGGATTCTGGCAGGGGTATTTTCCACATATATAGCCTCTGGGGCTATATATTGTGGTATTTTTGCCAGCCAAGGTGTTATTATTGCTTCTCAGGGCGCCCCCCCCCAGTGCCCTGCACCCTCAGTGACCGGAGTGTGAAGTGTGTATGAGGAGCAATGGCGCACAGCTGCAGTGCTGTGCGCTACCTTGGTGAAGACTGATGTCTTCTGCCGCCGATTTTCCGGACCTCTTCTTGCTTCTGTCTCTGTAAGGGGGACGGCGGCGCGGCTCCGGGACCGAACACCAAGGACTGGGCCTGCGGTCGATCCCTCTGGAGCTAATGGTGTCCAGTAGCCTAAGAAGCCCAATCCGGCTGCAAGCAGGCGAGTTCGCTTCTTCTCCCCTTAGTCCCTCGCTGCAGTGAGCCTGTTGCCAGCAGGTCTCACTGAAAATAAAAAACCTAAATCTATACTTTCTTTCTAAGGGCTCAGGAGAGCCCCTAGTATGCATCCAACCTCGGCCGGGCACAAGATCTAACTGAGGCTTGGAGGAGGGTCATAGTGGGAGGAGCCAGTGCACACCAGGTAGTCATAAATCTTTCTAGAGTGCCCAGCCTCCTTCGGAGCCCGCTATTCCCCATGGTCCTTACGGAGTTCCCAGCATCCACTAGGACGTCAGAGAAAAAGTAGCATGACTAACTGGATTGAGACTTTCTGATTTCAAAAGGCAGGTGAAGATGGAGGAGAGTAGAACAGCACCCGGCACAAGAGGACCATATGACAGAATACACCAATTATAACGAAGAACTGAAGCCATTTCTTCTTCGTAAGCAGGGCTGTGACCAAGGATGTGTGAGCGGTGCCATAATACAGAACGCAGGGCTCTACTGGATGGCACCGTCACTGCCCCACGGTCCTTGCTTCTGGCTAGCACCCCCTATCCAGGATCATTGCTGCAGTGCACCGGAGTGTCCTTTAGATGCTACAGGCAGACACCCTGCAGCCTGTAAAGCCTCAAGACTGTAGCAGTCAGTGCTGCACTTACCAGGCTGACACAGGGCGCCTTTGAAATCCTAGACAGAGTACAAGAAATGACTTGCCTCTCTCACAACTCAGTCTGGGGAATATATCCAGTGGCAGAACCAGGCTCCGGTCACCCCCAATAACACACGTTTCTGCTCAGCCCATGCCGTGGACCCCAAAGGCCTCAACGGATAAGTCGGGTATGACAGCCAGACAGCAGAACGGAGCCTTTGGCCTCAAGTGCATGGCTCTGCATGACCAAGCGGCATCAGCGCACCCAGAGGAGAGCTGGTAGTGACCACAGAGAGAAAAAAGTCTGCCTCAAATAATATCTAAATAGTCCCAAGTTTGCGACCACAAATTCATCACAAAGCCAGCGCCTGCCACTATGTCAACAGCAAGCTGAAGACGATACCAAACTAGTAGGTGAGTCTCTCCAGAGAAAGCATACAGATAAATAATGGTAGGCTTGCCATAATATACACTAATGATGTACACAGGTTCTGTCTGGCTAAATATAAGCCTGCGTTTCACCTGGTTTTAATCAGCCGCAGAACCAGTGTAATTCACACATCCCGGATTAAAGGGATATTACGGCAAGCCTAAATAATGTTGTACGTGGCTTATTTCCTCCCCCACTCAGCATAAATAAAGGGCCAACACAAAGAAGTTGAGGTAACAGATATGGTCCATAATTGTTATCCTTACATAAAGGTTTTCCTTTACCCCTCACACGTACCTCAGATGCATGCACCGCAGCACCGTCAGGCAACATCCCCAACAGTGTGTTACTCCACATACTACGTCTGCCAAGCTGCACCTGTTTCTGATAAAGCTGCAGCTAGTTTGGAGTTTCACACTTCTAGACCAATATAATGAACGCACAAACAGCCAACATGCACACCTCCAGCCGGCACATGGGCCTGAAATCTATTCTTTACACTAAAACTGGAAGAGCATATTTTGTAAACCACATCAACACCAGTCTAGGCCACTGCAATTAATTCATTAACATGTGGCCAGAGAACCAACCAACAATATAACCTCACTACTGTCTCATTTACCCACCCCATCTGCTACTACTAGACAAACAAGTACATCAGCAACATTGGTGCCCACAACTGTGCCTAAACACAACAAAAAAAAAAGTTAATCGGCAATGCAAGGTCCAGCTTCTCTTTTTAGAACTATCATTGAGGTGGCTTAAGTTGTGATTTAGCTAGAAATGTGTAATGAAGCATCAGAAGTCAGCCTTGTCTAGTTCTGTCTGGACAGTTGAATCTGTCAAACCAAAAGCCATTGCTAAATACTCTAACTGAATGGCCTGTGTATAATATCAACACAGACTGAACAAACGCATCTTCATAGCCAAATCTAACCAGACATCTCTTCCCGTAATGGAGCCTACAGTATTGAACGCTTTTCTCTGTGCCCAGAGAAAAAGTCACTCCATCCAATCAGATATTGATTCCACAATATTTAATACTCTTAGCATTATCTGATGAATGTCGCTCCATTACAAATCCAATTTCATCAACTTAGACCAGGTTATTGTTTTTACTTCATGCTCATATTGTTGGGAGATTCTCTTATGTTATGTTAATTTAAAGAGTTTCATCTAAAAAAGCTTGTATTGCACTCTGAAGACGAAGGCGTCTGAAAGCTGTTTATCCAAGTATAATCCAGTATAATAAAACTTATTTAACATAACATAGAGCCTGTGAGATATTGAAACCGGTTCTTGGCCTTGTAACTTTCTGGCTGGGAATGTACTTCTGTGTCTCAATATATATATATATATATATATATATATATATATATATATATATATAAATAAATAAAGAGGACAGAGAGGCTTGTAAATGGGTCATAAGCAAGGATGTAGTTGATTTCCAACTAGGTAAGGTCCACCTTAATTTGTCTCCAAGGGTACTATATGATTTGCGATTTGAGTAGGATAATTTTCAGTTCTTGAGAACAGAAAGTACACATCAGCACTATTGATTTATAAAGTAGCTCATCATAAATGTATCTACAATAGCTAGAGATCATTCTATATCTGTTACATATACACAGACGGGGCGGATACCTCTGTAAAGTTAATGAAGAGTTCAATGCAGAAGTAGAGAATTATTAAAAAAAGATCCTTTAATCAAGGTTTACTGAACATATATATATATATAAAAAAATGCATTGGTATGCTGTAATGTTCTGATTTGTGAATTCTATGGCATTATGAAAACATCAAAATATAAAAGAAATGAAGGTGTGTAAAGGTAAAAAAATGGCTAATTTATGGTACTTACTACGTGCCAGAATGTACCAATTGTCAGGTTTTCAGTTACTTGTTTAGTCTGGAGAGATCATCGGCGGGATGTAATGGCGTCCAAGGTCGCCAGAGGTACGGTGTGCCAGCCAATCTTGGACTTTTTTTTACAGGGACAATCACTTACAAAGCAAAATCATGCCACGTAAGTAATGGCAGACGCAATTACATCCCGCCCCTTGAGTCTGTTTTGGATGTGCAACTTGCGTGTAGGAAGCTGGGTGGGCACAGGTAATTCCTCCTCATAGAATGTATGAACTTGGAGGTAGAGACTAGGAACGTGATCAGGATTGGTTGATGCTAACTCACAGATAAACACTGGTATACAAGAAGATTGGGGTACGATCGTGATACTAAGCACACTGTTGGAACAGACGAGGTCTACTAGTGAATCAGATTAAGATTGGCTAGAGCTTCTATAATGCCAGGCAGGAATTGGAATAACTTCATATATAGGATCCAGACTGGGATCGGAATATTTTAATATACAGATTCTGGACTGGGACCGTAATAGTTTAATATATAGGTTCTGGCCTATGACTGGAATAGCTTCAAATACAGAATCCAGGTTGGGACCAGTATAGCTTAGTAATACAGGATCCGGGCTGGAACTGGAATTGCTTGGTAATGCACCCACTACAAGTGTTGGGCAGCTAAGCTGTCGCAGAGTAATGGCAGATACACTGGGAGACCTGGAAGCTGGAGCCACAGGACGCCTGAAGACAAACGTTGCTCTGGCTCCTTCCGATTCCCAGAAGGTGCCTTTTAGCCACCTTGCCTGCTGCGAATTGGTGAACGTGATCAGTTGGATGGATGCTGGTCCTCTGGGTTGTCAGCGGTCAGCTGACCAGCACCAAGATGGCAGTGCCCATCGGACGGAGTCGGCTAAGAAGCTAGACACGGAGATGCTAAGGAGCTGGCCACAGGGGAGCACTGGGAAGATAACCATGAAGCAACCCTGGGCTGCATAGGAGGCCACGACCAGGAGCCGTGATGCCGGAGAACAGACTTCAGCAACCACGACCAGCAGGCAGGTAAGAGGAACGGCTGCCGAATCCTGAAACCAATCACTTAATAATAAAGTCTTAAATAATCTGCAGACCTTTGGTGTTTTATGGGAATTTAAGCAAATGAATACCCTTTAGCCAATGTATTTCCTATGAATAAAAAAAATATATTACAGAAGGAGTGTGGGGATTATGATTACACATGTAAAAGTGGGGATCAGTGACATGATAGTGAAATATACACTGAAAATCAGATTCATTGCTAGTAAATGTATATTTCCAATTTGTATAACCTTGATTAAGAGCAATGATAAATTGCTCCAATAGTTCTTAATGGTGGGTCTAAGCGACAAGACCTACTGTCCACACAGGTCTTCCAGGTTGGTATTGTTTGGCTTCTGTGACATCTTTATGGAGTCTAATTACTAGATATACAGAACAAGCCTGTCTAGTCATAATCCTACTGACCTTCCTTGAGATATTCTGGAATGAGGCAATCCATCCAGCTTTTCTCCACCAAAAGAAAGAAATCTACTTCTTGGAGGACCTGCCGTCCATGAAAGAAGCCGTTAAGCCAGATGAGTAAATGCCAGTGGTCCTCAAAAGCCTCACAGATAAATTCATTACACTTTGCTCTTCTTGGATCATCATACACTTTCAATCCTAAATATTAATTTTACGAAATACGCATCTACAGTTCACTTCAGAGATGCTCCTGTAGTTACCTGCAAGTTCTTGTTAACATCTTTAACGTTCCTAACTTTGTAATCTGTAAAATAATTTGCATCTTCTAGTAGAGCTGTCGTTTGCTTGGAAAGAATAGATGCAACCATCATAGGAGACCATCCCACAACCAGCATTTCCTCTTGGAGGAAGGACAAGTGGCCTTATATGCCCTCTGGATGTGTCGTCTTTCTTGTCCTGACTCAAGTAGAAGGGAGATAACCCTTTGTAACATCTGCCATGAATGAGTTTAGGAAAGGAAAATAGTAATCATGATAATAATTTCAACAAATACAAGAAACTGGGAATCCCAGGCAAAGTACAATATAAACATAACCGAAGACTGTGGCAACATAGTTTAGATTTTTTGCAACAAAGTAGAAAAGCATATGGGTTGGTTGTGATACAGCACAATAACACAATAGATGGAATCTTAAAATAACACAATTAACACTTATGATTGCTTTTAGATTAATGTTACATTTTGTCATTTACGGTTGGCCTGTGACCTACTTGCATTATTTTTATTACTGTAGCTTTTTTACAGTGATAACTGTGGTGCATTCCATGAATAAAGCCTGAAGCAAATAAAATAACACAATTACTGTACAAGGAACATGCAGTATAGGAGTACAGTGAACTGTAAGAGGCAGATTATTAGAACAGAGAAGGTTACCAATTATTTTGTATCTCCTTCCGTTGTTTTTATTACTTCCTTCTCCCTCAGTGAATACTTTTCCAGCCTTCTGTCCTACAATGTTTATTACTCTTGAATTAGAATCATGCACACATCGTAGCTTTATTTTTTTTTTATTAAGCACCATGCCTTACTAGTTTGGTATTTTATGACTATGTTGCCTTGAGAACTGTTTTTGTACAGTAGTTGCCTTTTCCCTTCGCATGTTAAAACAAATAAAACACTTTATAGAGGAGGAGGAGGAAACTACGGCTTAGATTTATCTCACATTCATTAAAACAAAACTGGTAAAGTGAGCAAAAAAATGCCCGCTATCGGGTGACAAAAACTGGTGAAACCCACTAGTGAACCAAAGCCTCTATAGATGCTGCTTAGTAGACATACTGTAGCATGAAAATAACACATTCTGCTGATTCGGAGTTGCATGCAATGGAAATATACATGAGCAATGTTTTGCAACTGCACATACATGAACATTTCTCAAACTCCTGCGGTGCATACGTTACACAGTGTACGCACAAAGGCGCTGTTGCAATTAAAGACAGACCGTATCGGAAATGTGGTGGAAAAGTGATGGGTGGTGGATGGGCAGTAGCTATAAATGCAGGCAAATATGGTCTGTGCAGTGGGCATTACGGGAGTGTTGGGCTTGTGTTAGTGAAAACAGCTGCGTACACAGAAGGGCAGCCGCAGACATAGGAGGCCACAGTCTGACGGAGAAACTATACCTGCTATCGGTACAAGATTCAATGGTGGCTTCTAAGACACACCAATCGGAATTACAGCATGCACGGACGCTATAAGTGGTGCTGCACACACTTCTGCAGGAGATTAAGAATCAGGCCCATTGCCGGAAAACCTCTTTGCTCAATTTACATAGGGTCCTGCAACGATATTCCATGTCTACTCACAGAACAAAGAGAGGCAATGAGGCCCATCGCCACGTGCACCCTTTCCCATGCGCATGTCGATCCTCTTCAAATATACAGGAAACCCCAAATGTAGTGGAAGGGGCTTGCCAGATTTATCATCATTTCACATGCTGTGTCCACCTCCAGGAACAATCCCTTGGCTGGCCATTACATTTAGCCTCTTGAGTTGGTCCAGCTATTAACATCTCAAGGTCTTACATAAACTACATAGACCTGACTTTTCTAAATTGCTGACATTGCTTTCAGTTCTGGGATCAGTGTGCATTAAAAAATCTCTACACTCCTGATTGTCCTTTGATTCCTCTCTGAGATAACTACTGTCTCCTCAGGACTGTCTACCAATAGCTTCCCCAACTGGATCCAAGCAGGCTTAAGTACCCTGTGGATTGTACTATGGAAAGGCAACCACTATACCTTGTAGATCTTCAAACATTAGTTCATACAATAAAACCATATGAACTATTGGAAATATAGCACTTCTGGTCTTCTCTCCCCTTTTGAACTGGTTTTCCACAGACACTCTGGGGCTGATGCTCTGTTGCCAAGTGTACACAACCACAGGAAAGTGAGAAAACTGTAAGCAAATAAAGGTGGACAAAAAGTTCTATTACTGCCAAACTAAATGAATTATCCTACAAACAATTGGATGGTACTACACTGCAGACAAGTTGAGTAGAATGTGTACTAAAGAAAGGAGATTCCTATTTAGTGGTCTGGTCGGTCACCTCCTATAGGGATGTGATTGATAAACTTTTTAACACTGTTCTGGAAGTCCCAATCACAAAGCACTCATGGAGTTTTCCACTTGTGTTCCTTATCATATGGGAGGCCACAACCTTGATGACGTAACGAGAATGAAATGTGTAAAGGAGCTTAGTATGATATATTGACACACTATTAAACAGGCAAAAGGCCAACCCGAGAGAAAGCGTGGATCCTGTAGTAATGATACTTACAGCACTGCAACACTGGTGGCATTATAACGTTAAACACAATGGTAAAGCATAACTTTAAAGTTATAATGCCGACACAGTTAAAATGCTTTAAAAATTACAACCACGTCAGCATTCTTGGGTTGACATTATAAAGTCAACATTATGACTGTCTCGACTAATTACCTATCAACTTCTTAAAGTGGCCTCGTGTACCACTTACAGTCTGGGCAATAATATTAAATTTACAAACAGGCTTGTTTCACAGTTAATACTATTGGCATATTCATTTTCCAGATTGAACCACCAAGAATCTGCGGTTTGCTAAAGCCACCACTTAGTAAATCTGGCCCTCACTGCAAATACCAAAATTCACTTACAGATGTGTCTTCTTACATCTTTGCTCTGTGCGCTATAAGTCGCATTATACAACGCGTAAGTGCAGTGTGACTCTGTAGCGCCGAGCGTCTTTTAGCTATTTTTCCGCAAAAATGTGTCTTAGACATAGCACAAGCAGCTTCTGCCGTTTAAAATGATATGCAGTATACCTATATTCTGTGACTGCAACTGTATACAAAATGAAAAGGGAGGAAGGATAGATCAAAGGCGATAACACAATCTTTAAAATTGGATATACATCACAAATGCTGTGGTCCCTTCTGGTAATCGGTCTATCGAAAGTCTCTCAATGTCCAGATGTTACACATGAAAAAAAGGGAGAAAATACAGTATATGGGTAGTATTGCTTAAAACACTAAAAAACTAAAAAAACACACGGCCTCAGAGTGTCCAGAAAAAGAGGCCTAGGTGCCAGAAAACCAATTTGATAGAAGACAGGGATAGTATCTCGCCACCACTCCACAGGTGTTTTGGACGTACCAAAACTCACATAGAAATAGATGCAGACAGGTGTATAAAGGTATCTTTAAACACTGTATCAACCGTGTCATAAGGCAAGAGAGGATTTTTTTCCAGTAAACGTACCCCACTCACTTTTGGAGGGGGATGGTTCCCACGTATAAAGGTATCTTTCAAATCAGGATAACATCCACGACAATTCCATAAAGTTTTTATTAAAAGTTCATAAAAATAGCAAAATAGAATGTTTTTCTATGTATTGTCCACCTTCTGATTTGTACAGAAAACATGCAGGTCAGGTGTCAAAGACAAAAATTGGCATAATCCGGTTTTATGTCAATACTGGCATGTAAAGCATACTTCAAAAAAATGGTATTCCATAGAAGAAACAAAAGGACGATGAAAACTCAATGTAAAAAATCACTACCTGGTTTCACCAACGACGTTTCGACCTCCCTGGTCTTTTTCAAGGCACCTTGTTTCTTCTATGGAATACCATTTTTTTGAAGTATGCTTTACATGCCAGTATTGACATAAAACCGGATTATGCCAATTTTTGTCTATGACATCTGACAATACATAGAAAAAATAAGAATTTACTTACCGATAATTCTATTTCTCGGAGTCCGTAGTGGATGCTGGGGTTCCTGAAAGGACCATGGGGAATAGCGGCTCCGCAGGAGACAGGGCACAAAAAGTAAAGCTTTAGGATCAGGTGGTGTGCACTGGCTCCTCCCCCTATGACCCTCCTCCAAGCCTCAGTTAGGTACTGTGCCCGGACGAGCGTACACAATAAGGAAGGATTTATGAATCCCGGGTAAGACTCATACCAGCCACACCAATCACACTGTACAACCTGTGATCTGAACCCAGTTAACAGTATGATAACAGCGGAGCCTCTGAAAAGATGGCTCACAACAATAATAACCCGATTTTTGTAACTATGTACAAGTAATGCAGATAATCCGCACTTGGGATGGGCGCCCAGCATCCACTACGGACTCCGAGAAATAGAATTATCGGTAAGTAAATTCTTATTTTCTCTATCGTCCTAGTGGATGCTGGGGTTCCTGAAAGGACCATGGGGATTATACCAAAGCTCCCAAACGGGCGGGAGAGTGCGGATGACTCTGCAGCACCGAATGAGAGAGCTCCAGGTCCTCCTTAGCCAGGGTATCAAATTTGTAGGATTTTACAAACGTGTTTGCCCCTGACTAAATAGCCGCTCGGCAAAGTTGTAAAGCCGAGACCCCTCGGGCAGCCGCCCAAGATGAGCCCACCTTCCTTGTGGAATGGGCATTTACATATTTTGGCTGTGGCAGGCCTGCCACAGAATGTGCAAGCTGAATTGTATTACACATCCAACTAGCAAAAGTCTGCTTAAAAGCAAGAGCACCCAGTTTGTTGGGTGCATACAGGATAACAGCAAGTCAGTTTTCCTGACTCCAGCCGTCCTGGAACCTATATTTTCAGGGCCCTGACCACATCTAGCAACTTGGAGTCCTCCAAGTCCCTAGTAGGCGCAAGACACCACAATAAGCTGGTTCAGGTGAAACACTGACACCACCTTAGGGAGAGAACTGGGGACGAGTCCGCAGCTCTGCCCTGTCCGAATGGACAAACAGATATGGGCTTTTTTGAGAAAAAAACCACCAATTTGACACTCGCCTGGTCCAGGCCAGGTCCAAGAGCATGTTAACTTTTCATGTGAGATGCTTCAAATCCACAGATTTGACTGGTTTTAAACCAATGTGTTTTGAGGAATCCCAGAACTACGTTGAGATCCCACAGTGCCACTGGAGGCACAAAAGGGGGTTGTATATGCAATACTCCCTTGACAAACTTCTGGACTTCAGGAACTGAAGCCAATTCTTTCTGGAAGAAAAATCGACAGGGCCGAAATTTGAACCTTAATGGACCCCAATTTGAGGCCCATAGACACTCCTGTTTGCAAGAAATGCAGGAATCGACCGAGTTGAAATTTCTTCGTGGGGCCTTCCTGGCCTCACACCACGCAACATATTTTCGCCACATGTGGTGATAATGTTGTGCGGTCACCTCCTTTCTGGCTTTGACCAGGGTAGGAATGACCTCTTCCTGAATGCCTTTTCCCTTAGGATCCGGCGTTCCACCACCATGCCGTCAAACGCAGCTGCGGTAAGTCTTGGAACAGACATGGTACTTGCTGAAACAAGTCCCTTCTTAGCGGCAGAGGCCATAAGTCCTCTGTGAGCATCTCTTGAAGTTCCGGGTACCAAGTCCTTCTTGGCCAATCCGGAGCCATGAGTATAGTTCTTACTCCTCTACGTCTTATAATTCTCAGTACCTTAGGTATGAAAAGCAGAGGATGGAACACATACACCGACTGGTAAACCCACGGTGTTACCAGAACGTCCACAGCTATTGCCTGAGGGTCTCTTAACCTGGCGCAATACCTGTCCCGTTTTTTGTTCAGACAGGACGCCATCATGTCCACCTTTGGTAATTCCCAACGGTTTACAATTATGTGGAAAACTTCCCCATGAAGTTCCCACTCTGCCGGGTGGAGGTCGTGCCTACTGAGGAAGTCTGCTTCCCAGTTTCCATTCCCGGAATGAAACACTGCTGACAGTGCTATCACATGATTTTCCGCCCAGCGAAAAGTCCTTGCAGTTTTTGCCACTGCCCTCCTGCTTCTTGTGCCGCCCTGTCTATTTACGTGGGCGACTGCCGTGAAGTTTTATCCCACTGGATCAATACCGGCTGACCTTGAAGCAGAGGTCTTGCTAAGCTTAGAGCATTATAAATTTACCCTTAGCTATATTTATGTGGAGAAAAATCTCCAGACTTGATCACACTCCCTGGAAATTTTTTCCTTGTGTGACTGCTCCCCAGCCTCTCGGGCTGGCCTCCGTGGTCACCAACATCCAAAACTGAATGCCGAATCTGCGGCCCTCTAGAAGATGAGCACTCTGTAACCACCACAGGAGAGACACCCTTGTCCTTGGATATAGGGTTATCCGCTGATGCATCTGAAGATGCGATCCGGACCATTTGTCCAGCAGATCCCACTGAAAAGTTCTTGCATGAAATCTGCCGACTGGAATTGCTTCGAAGGAAGTCACCATTTTTTTTACCATGGCCCTTGTGCAATGATGCACTGATTTTAGGAGGTTCCTGACTAGCTCGGATAACTCCCTGGCTTTCTCTTCCGGGAGAAACACCTTTTTCTGGACTGTGTCCAGAATCATCCCTAAGCACAGGAGACTTGTTGTCGGGATCAGCTGCGATTTTGGAATATTTAGAATCCACCCCTGCTGTTGTAACAGTATCCGAGATAGTGCTACTCCGACCTCCAACTGTTCCCTGGACTTTGCCCTTATCAGGAGATCGTCCAAGTAAGGGATAATTAAGACGCCTTTTCTTCGAAGAAGAACCATCATTTCGGCCATTACCTTGGTAAAGACCCGGGGTGCCGTAGACAATCCAAACGGCAGCGTCTGAAACTGATAGTGACAGTTCTGTACCACGAACCTGAGGTACCCTTAGTGATAAGGGCAAATTTGGGACATGGAGGTAAGCATCCCTGATGTCTCGGGACACCAGATAGTCCCCTTCTTCCCGGTTCGTTATCACTGCTCTGAGTGACTCCATCTTGATTTGAACCTTTGTAAGTGTTCAAATTTTTTTAGATTTAGAATAGGTCTCACCTAGCCTTCTGGCTTCAGTACCACAATATAGTGTGGAATAATACCCCCTTTTCTTGTTGTAGGAGGGGTAATTTAATTATCACCTGCTGGGAATACAGCTCGTGAATTTTTTCCCATACTGCCTCCTTGTCGGAGGGAGACCTTGGTAAAGCAGACTTCAGGAGCCTGCGCAGGGGAAACGTCTCGACATTCCAAACTGTACCCCTGGGATACTACTTGTAGGATCCAGGGGTCCTGTACGGTCTCAGCGTCATGCTGAGAGCTTGTCAGAAGCGGTGGAACGCTTCTGTTCCTGGGAATGGGCTGCCTGCTGCAGTCTTCTTCCCCTTCCTCTATCCCTGGGCAGATATGACTCTTATAGGGACGAAAGGACTGAAGCTGAAAAGACGGTGTCTTTTTCTGCAGAGATGTGACTTAGGGTAAAAACGGTGGATTTTCCAGCAGTTGCCGTGGCCACCAGGTCCGATGGACCGACCCCAAATAACTCCTCTTCCTTTATACGGCAATACACCTTTGTGCCGTTTGGAATCTGCATCACCTGACCACTGTCGTGTCCATAAACATCTTCTGGCAGATATGGACATCGCACTTACTCTTGATGCCAGAGTGCAAATATCCCTCTGTGCATCTCGCATATATAGAAATACATCCTTTAAATGCTCTATAGTCAATAAAATACTGTCCCTGTCAAGGGTATCAATATTTTTAGTCAGGGAATCCGACCAAGCCACCCCAGCTCTGCACATCCAGGCTGAGGCGATCGCTGGTCGCAGTATAACACCAGTATGTGTGTATATACTTTTTATGATATTTTTCCAGCCTCCTGTCAGCTGGCTCCTTGAGGACGGCCCTATCTATAGACGGTACCGCCACTTGTTCTGATAAGCGTGTGAGCGCCTTATCCACCCTAAGGGGTGTTTCCCAACGCGCCCTAACTTCTGGCGGGAAAGGGTATACCGCCCATATTTTCTATCGGGGGGAACCCACGCATCATCACACACTTCATTTAATTTATCTGATTCAGGAAAAACTACGGTAGTTTTTTCACATCCCACATAATACCCTCTTTTGTGGTACTTGTAGTATCAGAAATATGTAACACCTCCTTCATTGCCCTTAACGTGTGGCCCTAATAAGGAATACGTTTGTTTATTCACCGTCGACACTGGATTCAGTGTCCCTGTCTGTGTCTGTGTCGACCGACTAAAGTAAACGGGCGTTTTAAAACCCCTGACGGTGTTTTTGAGACGTCTGGACCGGTACTAATTGTTTGTCGGCCGTCTCATGTCGTCAACCGACCTTGGCGCGTGTTGACATTATCACGTAATTCCCTAAATAAGCCATCCATTCCGGTGTCGACTCCCTAGAGAGTGACATCACCATTACAGGCAATTGCTCCGCCTCCTCACCAACATCGTCCTCATACATGTCGACACACACGTACCGACACACAGCACACACACAGGGAATGCTCTGATAGAGGACAGGACCTACTAGCCCTTTGGAGAGACAGAGGGAGAGTTTGCCAGCACACACCAAAAACGCTATAATTATATAGGGACAACCTTATATAAGTGTTTTCCCTTATAGCATCTTTTTTATATATTTCTAACGCCAAATTAGTGCCCCCCCTCTCTGTTTTAACCCTGTTTCTGTAGTGCAGTGCAGGGGAGAGCCTGGGAGCCTTCCCTCCAGCCTTTCTGTGAGGGAAAATGGCGCTGTGTGCTGAGGAGATAGGCCCCGCCCCTTTTTCGGCGGCCTCGTCTCCCGCTCTTAACGGATTCTGACAGGGGTTAAATATCTCCATATAGCCCCCGGAGGCTATATGTGAGGTATTTTTAGCCAAAAAAGGTTTTCATTTGCCTCCCAGGGCGCCCCCCTCCCAGCGCCCTGCACCCTCAGTGACTGCCGTGTGAAGTGTGCTGAGAGGAAAATGGCGCACAGCTGCAGTGCTGTGCGCTACCTTAAGAAGACTGAGGAGTCTTCTGCCGCCGATTCTGGACCTCTTCTCGTTTCAGCATCTGCAAGGGGGCCGGCGGCGAGGCTCCGGTGACCATCCAGGCTGTACCTGTGATCGTCCCTCTGGAGCTAATGTCCAGTAGCCAAGAAGCCAATCCATCCTGCACGCAGGTGAGTTCACTTCTTCTCCCCTAAGTCCCTCGTTGCAGTGATCCTGTTGCCAGCAGGACTCACTGTAAAATAAAAAACCTAAGCTAAACTTTTCTAAGCAGCTCTTTAGGAGAGCCACCTAGATTGCACCCTTCTCGGCCGGGCACAAAAATCTAACTGAGGCTTGGAGGAGGGTCATAGGGGGAGGAGCCAGTGCACACCACCTGATCCTAAAGCTTTACTTTTTGTGCCCTGTCTCCTGCGGAGCCGCTATTCCCCATGGTCCTTTCAGGAACCCCAGCATCCACTAGGACGATAGAGAAACATTCTATTTTGCTATTTTTATGAACTTTTAATAAAAACTTTATGGAATTGTCGTGGATGTTATCCTGATTTGAAAGATACCTTTATACGTGGGAACCATCCCCCTCCAAAAGTGAGTGGGGTACGTTTACTGGAAAAAAATCCTCTCTTGCCTTATGACACGGTTGATAGTGTTTAAAGATACCTTTATACACCTGTCTGCATCTATTTCTATGTGAGTTTTGGTACGTCCAAAACACCTGTGGAGTGGTGGCGAGATACTATCCCTGTCTTCTATCAAATTGGTTTTCTGGCACCTAGGCCTCTTTTTCTGGACACTCTGAGGCCGTGTGTTTTTTTAGTGTTTTAAGCAATACTACCCATATACTGTATTTTCTCCCTTTTTTTCATGTGTAACATCTGGACATTGAGAGACTTTCGATAGACCGATTACCAGAAGGGACCACAGCATTTGTGATGTATATCCAATTTTAAAGATTGTGTTATCGCCTTTGATCTATCCTTCCTCCCTTTTCTTTTGAATATTCCCTTGATCTGTTATTTGGACAGATCTGTTGAGGATTTAGATTGGGCTGATAACTTTGCGCCAGGAATTTACACTATTTCAATTTTTATTGTCACTGTATACAAAATGCTCTGCTACAGTGTTTTCATGAACATGGCATTTCGGATGCAGATAGATCCGCAGTTGTAAACAGAATATAGGCATGCTACATATTTTAATCAGCAGAAGCTGCTCACGTAACAAAAAAAGACACTTGGCGCTACAGTCCCGCCACATCGTGGCGCGTCTTAAAGGGATCTTTAGCGTGACTGCAGCAAGGATGTAAGAGGACACATCTGTAATATAGGATTACAGTTGGCTTTCCGGCTTTGTGTCCTCTGAGTAATCATTGCAGAATGAGACGGTGCCCGGTAGCAGGGGTCCTATTAGCAGAGCGGCAGCATACGGCTTTAGGTGAAAAGGGTTTGCGGTACAACTGTCGATAGACAAAGATTTCAATGTGTGGCCTGATTTCATGGTTTGTGCTTTTAAACATAAGATTTATAAACAGAAATGTATTTTAACTTCTAACCTGAAAGCAAATGTAGTATTTGAAGCTTATTAAAACCAGTTCAAGCTACAACACATAGGACCCTGGGCACACTGGTGAGATGGCAGAAAGTGCAACCCTTGCATGGTAGTAACATATGCAGAATTTGGGGAACATTCCATTCGTTAGTCATGCTTGTTGTTCCCCATTTCTTTTGAACGTGTAGATAAACTCAGAAGTGGGTGAATAGATGCTGTGCACGTGGCATCTCATCGGTGAGCCTGGGGAAGTCCAGCTGCTCAGGGAGGTCTAGGTACGCCCCCAGAGTGACGGACATGGAGTGCTAGGCCACGCCCCTTTTTAGGTGCATGCAGCGTGTCCCACTACTATACTCCCATTTGTTGGTAGGTATGACTTAACTAGTAGTTCTCCTTGTGATATGGAATAAAATACTATCATGCTGGTAGGCATTTATTTATACAGCGCTAACCATATACACAGCACTGTTCAGGGAAAACATAATTATTCAAATCAGCGCCAGACCAATGTAACATACATTCTGTAATCCCTACCCCACACTCACACACTATGGGCCCCATTGTGTCAGAAGCCAATTAGCCTACCTGTATGTTTTTGTACTGTGGGTGAATACTGAGCACTTGGAGAAAAACCTCCACAAACACCAGGAGAACCAACTCACAGCTGGGGGTTCTGGGTGCAAACAAACCCTGAGAGTAGGCGATGCTAACCACTGTGCCCAGTGCCAACACCCACTGTCCCCTTAATTAAAAGCAACAGGAACCCAGTGTCTGTTTCAAAGAACTAAGACTAAGAACTATGTTACGTTTAATAACTTACTTTTCTTTAACCACATTTAGCGCAAATTCAAGTAAAACTTGTTCAGGCAATAAGTGATCAATAGCAATTGTCTTCATTAAGTTACTGTATCTAGATGTCTGAGTTACAACCACTGTAAGGGAACGGGATATAAATTAGTAATGTGAAATCCATAAGACGGCTTTATTTTTTTAATAAACTCATCCCGCACGGAGGTCAGAAATAACGGTTCTACTTTGAAGACATAAAAATGTAGTAATCAATCATATGAAACCTCTACTGCACAAAAGACAAAATAAACTTCCAGGAGTGATAATTGTCAGTAAGTTTTATTCAAAGCAATTGTTGAGAAACGTATGGGAAAATATGAACATGTTTAGGAGTCAGTTTCGGTGTAATAAGCCCCTTCACAGTTACAGGAGACCACCTTGTAATTCCACCAGTGTAAAAAGGTATGTCCCTGGCACTGTAAGTCATTATAGAGCACTGTAAACGCAGGTGAGATGCAGTGTGATTCCACAAAGACCTTGCCAGAAAATAGGCTGCGGAAAAGCACTTTCAGGTCTCCGGTAGTGAAATGGTTACAATACAGAGTTCCGTTATTCCCGGTATAGAAATTGGCCATTATCCCAAAAGATTGTGCTAAATTCGGATATATATAAAGCACCCTGGAGGAAATTCTTAATGACCAAACATTGTATAGCACTTCATTTTACAATGTGCACAATCATTCCTATTTAGCATAGATGGGCAACTAGGAATACTTGACGGAAGGAAGATTTCTTATGGCGGTGCTGGTGAGTAGTTCCTGGTCAGTCTGAAAGTCACACTGCAACACATCCTGCTGCACACGTCTATAATGTGACACCATTAGCTTTAGAAACCTACGAGGCAGCATTGCTTATGCAAAGCTTCAGATTAATAAAAAGTCCCAGCCTACGTCAGCTGCGTCTGGTGCATACAGGATTAATCACATCAATGTGTTATATACTAAGATACGGTCGCTCTTACAGAAGCCTGGACTCATACAATGCAGTAACTTTCCAAATGAAACTCAGATTAGCATTTCCAAAGAGATAAGTGCTGATGCCAATCCGACTGTCAATTAACATACCACACACAGTAAAAGGCAAATGGTTCCACTTGTAAAACAATCTGTGTTTCTGGAGTAAGCAGCAATCATATTCTTAGTGATGCAAATGCTCAGTATTCAGGAGGTTTCCCACTTCCACCTTCAATAAAATGTGCTTAATGGGAAAGTTTATCTGTAGGAAAATGCGCTGCAACCCGAGAGATCCTCACATCTCTTTAGTTAGGTTTTGGAAAGGAAAGCTAATTTATGGCGGCATCCGCTTGTTAGACCAACAGTAAATGACAGTCAATAGGTCACCCGCAAATGGTCGACAGGGTCAAAATGTTAGCAGGTGAAAGTTAGACGGTGATTACGGTCGACAGGTTCAAAAAGTCAACACAAATATGGCCGACACAAGTATTATTATTATTTTTATTTTTTAAGTGTGGCGAGCAAAGTGAGCCCACGAGGGAACAAGTTTTCACTAGCTGGCTAGATGTGGTGGAACATACAAAATGACAAACAAAAAAAACAAAACTGTGTCGACCATTTTCGTGTTGACTTTTTGTATCCGTCTATCTTTTCTACTGTCTACCTTTCCATGTACACCTTTTGACCCCCTCAACCATTTAGGGTCGACTGACTGTCTTTTTACTGTACATCTATTGACCCACACCCACTTCTAGCTGGTTGCTGAGGGTTACAGCACATTCTCCTGTGCATCGGTTTCCATACAGTTACAGACCTGTGTATCCTGTTCATTGAAAGGTGCACGGATGATGACTGTAGTGGTTTTCTTTCAGAGCGCAGTATAAGGATAGAGAAACTAGCTTTACAGGAAAGTGAGAGTCACCCGCTTGTGTCAGCTTACATTTAAAACTGAATCTGTGATGTCACCTCAATGTAAGTCCCACACCTAGTGGAGTGTAATAGGGTAAGCACGATAACGTGAGTGGCTTTGTCAACGGAAAAGACCATCTAAAAATAATGGTGCTATATCATTCATCTTGTCTGACTGTTACAAGAACCTTCAGATTGTTAAATATAAATATAGGAAGTATAAATAGGGGGCGATTATATTCATTATTATTTGTGCCAAACTTTTCCGGAAAATGACAGTTCGGATCTTTGCCAAGTGACAAAGTGGTAGATGTATTAACCTGGAGAAGGCATAAGGAAATGATAAACCAGTGATAAAGCAGTGTTAAGTGCAAGGTGTAACTGTTAATTTACATATGGGAGCTGATTGGCTGGTGTGTTTCTCACCTTGCATTTATCACTGGTTTATCACTTCCTTATGCCTTCTCCAGGTTAATACATCTGCCCCAAAGTGCCTTAACATTAGCAACCTATAAAAAGGTACAAGCTACACAATCTACACATGGCTACTTGTGTTCTTAAAGCCGTCTCATTTCCCTTAATAAACAATGTAACAGGCGGCTCTGTGACAGCAAAAAGTTTTAGCAAAGTGCAAAACCACTTACAGTAAGTAGTGGTTTACTGTAGCCTATATCAGGCCAATCCAAAACCCCAACACACACGGAAATCAATCACCCAAATCAGTTACTCACCTAACAAGTAAAACATTAATAAGCAGTGCATTTTCTTACCAATTCATTAGAGTACCAAAATTACTGTTGTGTTAACAGTATATTTAAGACTTTTTTTTTTTAGGTTTATTTTTTATTTTATCATTATTATATTCTCCCTTCAAGGTAACATTAAAAAATAGAAAACTAACTTCAAGCTTAGCTTTAAATAATCTGAGGAACAATAAAAACAATAGTAAAAAAAAATAAAGCAAAAAGGGGGAGACGCTGGATGGTTCTCAGCTGGAAAGAGCAGTTGGCACTAGTTAGTGTATGGATCCAGGGAAAAGAGGAGGGGAGTGGTGATAAGACGGCCTCTGCATTAAAAAGACTAAAAGTTGGATTTTGAGTGTCCAAATATACAAATGGGGAAGTGCCTGACGTGAGATGACCACTGAGCTGCCAGCTGGAAAAACTTGACATCGTTCCATTCCACGCCATCAATAAGCACTGAGGTACAAGAGGGGGAAAAGAATGGGAATTAAGTTAAAACAGCTCAAAGTGTTTGATGGTAAACATATCAAGTCACATACGATATAAATCAGTGTTTATAAGTGTGTGTATATATATATATATATATATATATATATATATATATATATATATGGTATCCGTTCACATGGTCGACCATGTTATGGTCGACAGTCATTCGGTCGACCACTATTAGTCGACATGGACACATGGTCGACACATGAAAATGGTCGACACATGAAAAGGTCGACATGAGTTTTTTTACTTTTTTTTTTCTTCGTTTGGGGAACTTTTCCATACTTTACGAACCACATGGACTACGATTGGAACAGTAATCTGTGCCGAGCGAAGCGAAGGCACCATGCCTGAAGCATGGCGAGCGAAGCG